>NC_051063.1:43352132-43639632 GCF_004664715.2 Peromyscus leucopus
ATAGGACATAGGAAGTAGCGGAGGGAATGTAGTCTGTGAATTAACTGAAATACAGAGTAGGTACTCTGTACTCAAATACTCAAACACATATAGGGGAGGGCATCTGGAGTTCCCACCCCTAGCTAACAAGCTATCGAAGTCAATGGCCTCTGGATGGTGAAGTAGTTTTTCTTCAGTGATGAGGTATTGATATATTGCCCATGATTAAGTAAATGATCCCATAACCATGCACATGTGTTGTGTAACAGAGTTTTCCTGGGGAGATTAAACACACTTATATGCTCACCCCAGATAGGGAACCACAACAGACTAAAGTAGAGATACCACCAAAGCCCAACTTGATGAACAATAAGTTTTATTGGGGTTAATTACAGGAATATGGGTGAGGGGTTACTTATGGGGGCAGAAACGACTAAAAGACAGCTGCATCCCCAAAGCCCACCCTAATATGGGTGACATCTCACAAAAGCTAAGAATCTGGAGCACACTGCACAGTTTGCATGAAGCTAGACAGCTTGAGGAATGTCCTTTCCAAGCAGTTCTATTGGTTCAAACCTCTTCCAGGAAGCTCAACTGGTCTTTGAGTCCTCTTTGCTTTGGCTTCTTTTTAGAGCTCTTCTTAGCTGTCTTTACTGTTTACTCATAGAGAAAAGGGGACCTAGTGAATCTGGTCAGTTTCAGGGACTCCTGAAGATATTTAGAGTGTTTACTTTCTGTATTAAGGAGCTTCCCTGTAAGATGGGAGGTTTCAATCTAGGAGTAAACTACTACACACCAATGTTCAAAGAGAAGGGAGGGGGGCAGACTGCTTACCTGGTATCGTAAGGAATCAGTAAGGGAGAAAATAGGAAAGGACCAGGGCAAAATACAGTCGCTAAGCACATGTCCCCAGCAATCCACTTCCTATCTAGGTCCTCTTCCTAATGTTTCTAGAACCTCCCAAAATAGCACCACCAGCCTGGGACAAAGCCTTCAACTATAAGCCTGTGGAGGACATTTCATATTAGACTATAGTCTTCCATATGTGCTGTTTACAAGAGCATTTGGTGCTGAGAGTATATAGCTCAGTGGTAGATGAGAGGGCCAGTGAGCCAAACCAGAGCCATGACAGGTATTGAATAGCCCCGCCAGGGACCAAACCTTAGTTTCAGTTTACTGGAACTAGCTGGAGCTGAGCAAGTAGTTCTCAGGAAGATCACAACTCAGGGGCAACCAATCAGCAGCCTTCTGCTGGCTCAGTAGGTACCCTCCACCCCCAGCCTTCTGCTAGCTAAAGATGGCTTTCTCTACTCTGCAGCTGGAAGGTCCCTAACCACTAGAGCCTCCCATCAATCAGCCCCCAGACTAATCTCTCCTCCACCAATCAGCACCAGATTAATCCCTCCTCCCTGGAATTCTTCTAACGTTGTTTAAAAGGCGTTTGCAACCTCCCTTCAGGTCGCTATTTTCCACCCCAACATGTTGGAAATAATAAATGCTCTTGTTGATTGCATATATGACTGATGGTCTTCTCTCAGACCCTAATAGTAGACCCCTCATCTAGCTGCCATTCGGGGGCCCTAGCAATCCTCAGAGAGCATTTTACAGAGGCATCAAAAGATGTGAGCAAATGGGAGAGCTGCTTTGTGGTCAGATGGAAAATCCTCAGGCCATAAAATCATCAGTTCTTTCAAGGTTGATTAGAATTTGTGAAATACCTTCCACTAAAATTACCAGTGGCTAAGAGCATTTACTGCTCTTCCAGGGGACCAGGATTCCATTTTTACAACCCACTTGGCAGCTCACAACAAACTAACTCTAATTCCAAGGGATCTGATGCCCTCTTCTGTTCTCTGTGGGTCCAAAGTACTCATATGGTGCACAGACATACATGCAGGCAAAATATCTATACACATAAAATTACAATTAAAATTAAAAATTACCAATAGGGATCATTTGAAATTTAAACAAGCCAATTAAAAGTTTCTATAGAAAAAATTTCAAATTACTAAAAGCACTCTAAAATTTAAAATGCATGAGTAGATATTAACACACATTAGAAAACCACAATAATTTTAGCAATGGGGCACAAAAGTTAATAAACAAGTGTATTCTAATTGAAATATGATATACACTCAAATACATTTAGACAGTAAATCAGCAATGTGGCATTTCAAATTCATTGGGGAAAATATTATTTATTCAATACATATTGTTCAAACAAATGAGTGTCCTGACTGTGAGAAGTAAAGTTGAACCAAGCAGCTCGGCCCATACAAAATTAATTAAAGATAAATCAAAGACATGCATGAGAAAATGAGTTCACAAAAGCACGGGAAAACTAGACCTTTGTAACTATGATGTAAAACTCACCCATGAAATAATAGGTTAATAAATTCACTCTAAAAACATGTGTTCTGCATGAATATTTACATATCAAAAGATACACCATAAAGCCATCATGTAAATAAGTGAGGTGGAAGAAAAAAGGAAAATCATATTTAGACAAAGGCAGAGCCCTAGTTTAATATTAGTAAGCACAAGTTCACAGACACTGGCAATAGAAAAATGGGAAAGTATTATTTTTCAGATATATATCTTCAAATTTCATAAAAACAGATGGTTTTCTTTCATTTTCTAATATACCTCTCTAGCACCTTAATATAACAGTCGCTTCCTCTTATTGAAACTTTTCTGATCTTTGGAGGCCATATTTTTCCCACATCTCCCTCATTTATTCTTTTAGCCACCCTCAGACACCAGGGACTAAGTTTTACCATCACTGGTCTCTCTTTAAAGAGAAGCATAGTGTTGATCAGTACATTCAAGTCAACTACCTGCTATCCAAGTAGACCACGTAGCTTGGAATCAGGTTTAATTTAAAACACATCTAGACTCTTATTAGTCTACACTCTCTATTGGCGGTATCATGAATGCCTGGCACATGTCCTGATACTACTCTTTGATGGATATTGATAATAGATCTCATCAGTTTTTCATGTTGAATCCAGATATACAGAACTTCCCTCTTCTTCAGACAGACTCCAGGGAGGTTGAGCCAGGCTAAATCTGCCTCCACCATGGGTAGCCCATCTTCATCTACCCTCCCCTAAATGTCCCAGTAACACAATGCAAATGCTCCAGTTAATGCCCTTCTTAGTTAACTGTTCTTGGGTATTTGCTGAAAACATTGTAACATGGAGTTTTTGTAGATTGAGGAGTTAGTTGCTAAACTCTTGAGTTTACAAGACTTTTGTTAAGACGCTCATATTTGTAGGAATTGGTGCTGAACTAAAGTCAGCCTGGGTTTATATTTGCAGTTTCCTAAAATGTAGAGAAGAAGAAGAGGAAGGAAAAGAATGCTGTTGAAGTTGAATGTCTATCCACTGAGAACAGAAGAACCAAGTTGGGGTGTGCCAAAATTAGCATTGCTAGATAAATTGGGAACCTTATATCCTCCCTGTTGCCAGGAGAGCATGCCAGCTAATTTTAGCCCACTGTGTAAATATAACCTGCACTCATATGCACTGACCTTTAACATCCACAAGGTTCAATGCCATCCTGTAGCAGCCAGAGAAATGCCTATGCTGGCCCAGTCTTGACCCAACTTTCTGGGCTGGATCCTACTCCTCCCAGACCTATTGATTTTTCTTCTTGGAAATGACCTTGGAGATCTCTAGACCTGAGACCCAGCCCAGGGGTTGGTCTCTGCTACTTCTTGGAGCCTAAAATTGCCCCAGCCAAGTCAGCAACATTCTGAAGATTAGAGGCAGATACAACCTCAGATATTTTCTCTCAATAACCTAACCCTCAGGGAGGAAAAGGTTGGAGAATCAAGTTTTAAAGGGAAATATTGGATATAACATACTTCCTCTATCTAGAAGAATCCCCGCCCCCCACTCCACTTCGGATACAACGTCTGCACCAGTGAATGCAGTATAATTGCTTGCTAATATCATTGCCGGAAGAGGCCACTGCAGACCTCACACAACCTGTCCTCTGAACCCCAGGCACTGATCGCTAGGGGCTCAGTGATAGTCCTGGGGCATGAAGGCTCTGAGCAACAGTAAAGTACAAGTGAGAGGAGTCTCCAGCCCCCAGCCAGTGCTCTGGCTTTGAGCTAGGCATATGGGAACGTCTCTTTCAAAATTTTAGTGTCTTCACCTTACATGAAAAAGTCCGCAGCCCCTGCCTCTACAGTGGCTCAGGAGGCTAAAGGAGCTAGAACACCCAAGGCCGGTTAAGAGTTCCTAGAAACTGTCAAATACTTATTAAAAGCTGACTATTGTTTTGTTGTGGTTGTATGGATTGAAATAACACTTCCGCTTTTATTAGTTAGTGAACTTTGGGCAAGAGGACATAAGCTTGGATTACCTCATCGACAAAATGGGAAACAGAAAGCCTTACCTAACAGACCTGTTGCTTAAATCAAATGAACAGAAAGATACAAAGCCTTTTCTGGACTTCCATGTCCCTAGGCTGCACCAGACTCCTCCAGCTGTCTCTCCAGGTGCTGAAGTATCTCCTCATTTAGCGGTATGACTGACAGACCCATCAGGTTACTCTAATGATGATTTAACGGTTCTGAAAATGGCTGTCAAGGAATAGATAAAGTGTTCATTTTCAATATTTTCCTTGATGGCTACTGAGAGGAATAATGATAAAGACATAACAATTGTGAAGGAAGGAAGTAAGAAAATTGTTCCCCCTCACTTTGCCTCATTGTTTTTAAATTTTGTTTTGTGAGGATTTTTTTTGGGAGGGGGGTGTTATTCTGCTTGTTTATACCTCAAAGTAGAGGACAAGAATGAAAGTACTATAGTGCCTTTTTAGTCCAAGTGGATGAGCCAGGATGCTATTCTAGCTCCGAAATCCGTGACAGACACATGCGATAAAGGACCCCAGCAAAGTGGCCAGTAACTGCTCTGCAGAGGATGGGCGCCTGGATAAAGTCCTGCTGGGTGGATAGAAACGGCCCAGAATTCCCTCTGAGTTCCTCATTTGTCTGAGCTCCTGTTTTCTGTTTCTTCTCAGCAGCCAGTTAATCCTGCTCTATTTTTGCTTAAACCAATATTAAAGTTAGTTTGCATTTCCTAAGGCAGCCAAGAGATTGGGGGAGATAACAACAGCGGGTGGCAGAGCTAACTCCGGTAGGTAGGTTACAAGTGACAGCATTAATAACTGCAAAGCCAGCCAGCCAAAAGCAGGAGCAGGACAAAACATGGTCAGCAAACTGTTTTTATTTCCTTTCAAAGAGGAGCATTTCCGTCCCGTACATCAGTACTGTCGTTTTAAAAAGAAAAGTTCTCCCAGGAGTTCCTTCCCCACACTCTCATGGCAGTTGCTCTGGGAGGCCTCTCCACCCTCTCTCACTGTACCCCTTCCCACACACCCCTGCCACTCTCGGGGGAACTGTGGTCCAACTGCTCTTGTGTAATAACGGGCTGTGGTGAGCAGGGAGAGATGCACCTTTCTGCGGCACCGCCACCTCCACCCCGGCCCCTGGGAATAGGACTCTAGAGATCCAGTGAAAGAGCACAGGCCCAGCAATCCCGTAGACCAGACCAGACGGAGGTTAGAAGTGTTCCCCGAGCTGCAAGTTGCCTGCCCTGCTTTGTCTTGCTTGAGTTCTGCTCGGTAATGTTGGCCCTGTGCACGCAGGCTACTTACTGTTTCAGCTTCCCAGCTTCTGCCGAGGGGTGGCTGCTATTGTTAGTCTTGTTTTATGGAGAAGAGCGCCAAAGCTAGTGAGTGATTCAAAAGCCATGCCTTGCTATAAGAAGGCTTCTATAACGCCACAAATGAAACCTTGCAGGTGGCTTGAACGACCCTCTCGCAGAAGAGGACAGCATGCATAAAGGCATGTGTGGAAACATGGCACACAGATACTCCCTAGGCCCTGTCAGAGTGGAGTAAAGAGAATGTATTTAGCTCCCTTGCATTGGTTCTGCTCTCAGCCCATCTGTCTGCCTTATTTTTTCCCACTCAATGTTGATGACAATTTTTTTTTTTTTTGCATTGCAAGTTATTCTTTATAAAAGTGACAAGACTTCTTTCTTCTTTCCCACTTCTGGTATCAGTCTTGCTCCTTTGCACCCTCCCCACACGCACACACACACACACACACACACACACACACCTGCTCACCACTCAAACTCTGGACATATGGTTTCTCTGGTTTTTGTTGCTGAAGTTGGTCTGCCTAGACCCCCAAACCTGACAACCTGGAAGAAGCCAATCTGAGTAGAAGATCTAAAGGCAAACACAAAAAGAAACAGAAGACAGCTAAGCTGAGTCAACCCACGGCACCTCCCACATAAAAGGCCGGCAAACTGCTGATCCTAGGTTGCTGGGGCTCTGGACCCTGCCTTAAAGACTGGATGCTCACCAGTTAAGTTGTATGAGCTTCTCAGGACCCTACTCAGCTATATAAATCCATTATAGAGGACAAATTCACCGGTATTTACCATGCAGGGAATCAAAGGAATGCTAGTTGAACACACTCATCTTACAACAGAAAGTGGTCAAAGAGAATCCAACATGCATATGTGCTTTCCCACCTCCCAAGGGTGATTGTGCACTCATGCACCCAGCAGTTCTTCACTGAATATCTACTCTAAGAAAGCTGCAGCAGCAAGGCCTTGCAATCCTAAAATAAGAATAGAGGCCCTCTCTAAGGTCACGTTCAGTGTAGAAATGGAAAACAGAAACAACAGAAGAAAATAGCAAAAAAATGTTAATAGTGTTCTGGATAAAGAGCATTGTCTTTGCTTTCCTTTGTTATGACAGAGTCCTCTAAACAAGACAACTTGGGGAAGAAAGGGTATCTTTGGCTTACATTTTAGGTCACAGTCCATCACTGAATGAAGCCAAGGCAATGACTGAAGTTGAGACCCTGAAGAAACACTTCTTACTGGCTTGCTCTCCACGGTTTGCTCAGCCTGCTTTCTTATATCACCTAAGACCAGGGACCAGGGGTCACACCATCCATAATGGGCTGGGCCCTCTCACATACATAACTAATCAAGAAAATGATTCACAGACTTGCCTACAGGCCAAAGGATGGAGGCAATCTGCCAAATAAGATTCTCTCCTCCCAGATGACTCTAAAGTGTTTCAAGTTGACACAACAAAACACAAATAACAACAAAAACCTAAAACTGCCCAGCACAGACATAGTGAACTATAAGTGTAAGAAGAAATAGGTCATATCTGCCTGGAAAATTAAGGAAAAGCTTCAGCGAAGACAACATTTTGTCCAGGGGAGTGTTGAGTAGGCTTTTGTGTGGGTCAGTGAAATAGCCACAGTATCAACTATGTGACACACACAATTGACTAGCTAGCCTAGCATGCCAAAAACCCTGAATTCAACCACCAGCATGGTAAACAAAAAGAAGAGAGGAGAGAAGGAAAGGGATAGGAGAAGGAGAGAAGAGAGGGAAGGGAAGAAGAAAGAAGTGGAGAAATAAACAATTGGGGGAACCAATGCCAGACCTCACAAACCTGCATCTGAATTCCAACAAAATCCTCAGATGACTGGAACTCCAAAAAAGTTTGAGAGCCACTGTCTAGACAAAAGGAAAGGTAAAATTAAAGCAACTTCAGGCAAAGAAGCCATCTTGAAAAAAGATGGGCAGGCATAGTAAGAGCATGGTGTGTTCATGAGACTATGTGTCGTCGTCGTCGTCGTCCCCCCCCCCCCCCGTAGCAGAGGGATAAGAGGGGATATGGCATATCCAGAACCAGGAGGGCCTAATATTTGTGCAAAGAGGGCTGGCCTTTATCCTATCATTAACTGGGAAGGGTCAAATGGAGGAATATGAGGATACTGCATCTTCTTTAAAAGTCTTTTTGAAAAATAGAATGTCTCTTATTTATTCTTTGATAATGTAGACAATTTGTCTTGATCACATGCACCCTAAACTCCTTCTTCCACTCCTCCCAGAGACCCCTGACACATCCTCCTCTCCCCTTTATGTCCCCCATCCTTTTTTATTTTTTTATTTTGTAGCCTACTAAGTTTCATTGGTTCCACCTCTTAGGATGCTGACTGGTTTTGTTGGCTTGATATTATTCAGGTCTTGTGCAGATAACCATAGCTACAGTGAATTAATTAGTGTAGTGGCCCTGTCATGTCCAGGACATTTCACAACATTTGTCCCTAGCCTCTAGCTCTTACATCCTTTCTCTCTCTTTCACCATGTTCCCTGAGCCCTTAGGGATGAAGGAGTAAGCTTTGTGTGTGTGTGTGTGTGTGGTGGGGGGTTTGAGACAAAGTTTCTCTGTGTAGCTTTGGTGCATTTCCTGGAACTCACTTGGTAGCCCAGGCTGGCTTCGAACTCACAGAGATCCGCCTGCCTCTGCCTCCCGAGTGCTGGGATTAAAGGCATGTGCCACCACTGCCTGGCCAGAAGTAAACTGTTTAAAAAGTTTATTTTAAGACAAAGTCTTGCTAAGTTGCGTTGGCTAGCTCTGAATTTACTCTGTAGCCTAAGTAGGCCCTGAATTTATAATCTTCCTGCCTTAGCCTCCCAAACATCTGGAGTTACCGGCCTGCACTCTCAAGCCCAGCTTAGATTTCACATTTAAAAGTAGAGTAAGAACGCCAGTAAGAGATCCAGGACAGGCACCAAAACTACACAGAGAAACCCTGTCTTGAAAAACAAACAAAAAAAGAACATCTCTGGCAAGCAAAGTAATGGATGAAATTTGGAAATGATCCTGAAAGGGGGTGGGGGTTAAGTAAGGAAGATAATAACATGATTTGATTGATTAGATTTGGTGCAATTTCTTTGAAAGCTTAAGTCTAGATGCCTGACAATAGTGTAGACTGCAGACTGGAGAGAAGGCAATAGCAAAGGCAGAAGGTAACTGACACATTCATATCCTGGTCAGAGATGACGTGGACCAAAGCTCCGAAAACAGAGGCTATAGAGATCATGAGCAGAACCCACAGTACTTTCTCCGAGTTTGGTAGCTGAATACAGTCACTGGATAGGCAAAGATTCTGGCTTACCTACTAGAAATGCTATGGATGATGAATCAATGCTGAAACAAAAGAATAAATTCTATTTGAGATCTTGTGGCTTTAACCCCTCTTGCAGTATATATAGATGGCGGCAGATGCACACATATTGACACTACACGCTGGTCTCCACATACGAGATCTGTTTTGAAATTCCTCCACTAGAGCCTACTTAGTTTACTTGGAAAGTATTTAATTAATGCCAAAAATAATTAGCTCTGCCGCGGAAGTCAGTGCTCCAGGACTTGGACTCCAGCTTACAGCCGACCATCCCTCTTTTACCTTTGTTTGTGGTAAGCATAGCACAGAAAGCTATTGAAAGGTTAGCAAAACCCAGAGCGTTATTCGGAGAACAAAACAACACAGGCCCTCTTTCTGTTTTACCCATATTTGCTGGATCCCTGAAATCGTTAAGTACAATTGGAGTTAATAAGTAACAACAGAAGCAGTGCCACGAGCCAAGCACTGTTAGTCACTGGGGAAATGACAAGTAAGAAAACTGGTGTTCTTCGTGGCTTGCAAGAGAGACAACATTTAAGCAGAAAATAGGTATGGTAAATGCAGAGACCTGCTCAGCTCTCCCTTCAAGAAACTTGTTTCTTTCTTGGCAGTCTCCAGAACTGACCGTATTTCAGTCTACCGTGACTCACCCAGTCAAGTCAAGTCACAGTGTTTTCAAGGTGATTCCCAGACAATTGCCTGATGGAAGTGGAAGTAGCTGAGAAATATCACGGAGTGACCTCTGGCCAATATTTCTGTTATTTTCCTTGTTGCTGTAACCAAATATCTGGTGAGAAAAAACTTGAGAGAGGAAAGCTCTATTTTGGCTTACATTTCAGGGAATACAGTCTATAATAGCAGAGAAGGCATGGTGGAAAACCAAGTCTTGTTTGTGGCAGCAGGAGGCTGCTCGCTCAAATCTTGGTAGATTCGGTTCAAAGAAAAGGAGAATGCCAATACTGAGTTGGCTTTCTCCTTTTCCCCTTTTGCTATGTTCTGGATCCCAGCCCACTCGATGTGGCTCTTACTTCTTAAGCTAATTCTTTTGGAAATGCCCTCATATACCCAAAGCTGTCTCACCAATACCCTAGGAATTCCTCAAAGTAATCAAGTTAAAATGAAATTAATCATACCTGGCTAGAGTTGCCAGATTTAGCAAATTAAAATTTAGAATACCTGGTTAAATTTGCAATGGAGACAAGGAACAAGAGCTTTATTGTTTTTGTTCTGTTTTTATTTTTAGTTTATCTCAGATATTGTGTGAGTTATACTTCTACTTAAAAAGTCATTCTTTATCTGCAAAGCCAATTTTACTTAGCATCCTGCCTATTATTAGCCTTACTCTCCAGGCAGTAACCAAGAAGGAAGTACTCAAAGGCCTCTGCTCCATTCAGCTTTGCACTCTGCTAATGCTCGGTCTTTGCTTTGGAACTCGTTAGGTTGACAGACTTTGTGATATCTCCCAGGTTGATGACTTTCTCTATACACTCCTGCCCTCTTTCCTTTTACTGTAGCATATCTTTTGTGTTTCCAACTCTATATCAGGACCTGCTGTCTAGAAAACTCAACTTATAGAAGTAGTTGGTACTAAAAATGATCCAAGAAAGCAGTTGATAATAAAATGCTTGAGGACTGTATTTTTCACCACTCAACTGTTCTGAGGACATTTTCCATAGTGGCAGGCATATAGACATCCTTTAGCATGAGATGGAGACTCACTGGTTAAAAGTTCATCATTGATGGTCTAGGATGGCACATGGACAGAGAGGAACACACTGACTGAAGCATTTGAAACACAGAACAGGATTTATAAGTATAAGAATAATGGCACTTAGTGGCTGTATCAATGCCCTATAGGAGGATAATAAAAGCTAAGAGAATTTGTGAACAATTCAAACAATGTGAAAGGAATTTCTACAATAGGTGAACAGAAGATAAGTCACTGGATTTAACAGTTACTAAACCTTACAAACAACTGAATATTCAAATTCAAAGCAGAGATATTAACCAAATTAAGGGTCCTAGTTTGCAAAATCTAGTCTCTGACACTTGGGATTAGAAGATTTGGATGGATGTCCCCTGATCGCTGAACCCTCTGAGTCTTCAGAGGTAGCCCACCCATCCCTGTGAAAAGCCAGCTTCCCCCCCCCTCCGCCCCAGGAAGTTGACACAAGGGTCTTTTCTTCAAAAGACAACAGATGGTTCCTTTCTCTTTTCCTGAATGTCAGGCCTACAGACAGGATTGAGTCAGCATAGTCTGGCCAGAAATATGCTCAGCCTGATAAAGAAAGTGAACATAACTGAAGGGAGCTACAAGATGCCATAAAGGGTGGGCAAGGAGGGATCGAGGTGCCTGATTACGGACAAGGACATGAGTCTGGATAAGAGAGGGGTTTGTTTATTTGTTTTGTTTTGTTTTGTTGCTTTTTACTTGGGGTCACTCTGTTGAGAAACAGGATTTGACAACGCAGGAAATAATGTGAATTTGCTACCATGGTAACTCCTAGAAGCCTGGGAAAAGGAATGGCTCCCACTGAGAGACTGAATTGCCTGATTGCCATGGAAGACAGAGAAGAACAAATGAAAGATGTAGGGAAATGGGTGTATCATGTGAGGCCAAAGGCTAGTCAAAAGATACACTATTTACCAAGGCCACTGGCAACGTGGTGGTGGGAGAGCCACATCTACTATCACTAAGTGGTTCGGTGGAACTTCCTAGGGACAGAGACGACAATATATAAGTCTGTTACAGAATTTCACTCACTGATAGCAATGAAGATACTGAGCTCCACCAACCAAGGCCAGGCATGATACTCGATTGCCAGAAGAAAGGTAGTGACAATGACCATGACAGACAAGAACACACAGCAGCCAAGAGAGCCTCCCTCAGAGATAACTGTGAAAACAGAGATTAGAACTCAGTGCTCCTGGGAACAAAAGAGATGTCCAGCCAACAAAGATGGGCAAGAGGCTAAGGACAGTTGTTACCATAAAACACCAAGATAGCCAATTTGCAGAATAAAGCCCACTTTCATATTCCAATTCCTATTGGCTGAAGAAGTCTACAAGGAAAAATACAATATCATGGCAACCATATACTATAATGATGCTCAAATCCCTTCCAAAAGGAGATATGGCTATTTACTTATTTTAGTCTATACCAAGGAAAGAGAAGTTGTGGTGATATCTTGTTTGTGCTCTAACAAATAAAGCTTGCCTGGAGATCAGATTGTGGAGATAGCCACTAGTTAACCATAGAAACCAGGCAGTGGTGGCACACATCCTTAAGCCCAGCACTTGAGATCTCATGCCTTGGATCCCAGTATTTAGGAGACACATGCCTTTAATCCCAGCACTAGGAAGGTGGAGACAGAAAGTGATATGGCTGGGCGGAGAGAGGAATATAAGATGGGAGAAGACAGAAGCTCATCCCTTTCAGCCTGAGGAGTTGGTGAGGTAAGAGGTGGCTGTGGCCTGCTCTTTTGTCTCTCTGATCTTTCAGCATTTAGCCCAATACCTGGCTCCAGGTTTTCATTATTAAGACCAATTAAAATTCACACTAAAGAAGTAGCTAGACTTCCCAACAACTTTTGGGCACACAGTTTTAATTTGATTCATATTTTAATTGACACATAAAGACCCCAAAGTGTAGCTGGGGCTGGTGGTACAGGCCTATAATCCTGGGTAATCAGGAGGATGAGGCAGGAAGAATGGAGGCTCAGGAGGGCTAGCCTAAGCAACTTAGTAAGATTCTGTCTCAAAGTAAAACCTAAAAAGATGGGGAGAATATAGCTCAATGGTAGAATATTTGTCTACTACACACAAGATCCTAGGTTCAACCTCTAACAGTACAAGAAAGAAAGATGAACAAGTGAAAGGGAGGGAAGGAGGGAGGGAGGGAGGGAGGGAGGGAGGAGGGAGGGAGGGAGGGAGGGAAAACCAGGATAATGGCTTCATAATACAACTGACAAGCCTGATAAACAACACATATAAGACCCATACAGGTTCAAACCAGACTGTTGCAAGTCTTTCTCTGTCTTACCTGCCAGCTCCCAAATAACCACACAGAGACTTCTTATTAATTATGAAAGCTCAGCCAACAGCTTAGGCTTGTTTCTAAAGGGCTCTTACAACTTAAATTAACCCATTTCTATTAATTTACTTTCTGCCTCATGGCTTTATTACCTTCACTCTATACTGCCCAGGCTGCTTTCCTGTTTTCTCCATGTCTGGCTGGCAACTCTGCTTTCTTCTTCCCAGTGTCCTCTCTGCCCCGAAAATCCTACTTAGCTATTGGCTGTTCAGCTTTTTATTAAAACAATCACAATGACATTATCTTCATACAGTGTAAAGGAATATCCCACAACACCAGACAAAATTCCAGCACCTAGAAGGGGAAGTGAACATAAAGTTCCATCACTAACCAAGAAGTTATTTGTGATTGATACCTGCTTGGAGAGAGAGAATCAGTTCTCTTTAATGGAGTGTTACTGGGCATATCAACCACACTCCAGGGCAGGCCCCATGCCTAGGAGTAGTTGGCCAACACAAAGTGAACTCCATTTTTTGGTGTGCAATTTATGTTTTGCATGGTTTTGGTATTTTGTCTTATTGGCTTTCCTTCCTTCCTTCCTTCCTTTTTTCTTTCTTTCTTTTTTCAGTTTGTGTGCTGGGTGGTTTTATGTTAACTTGACACAAGCTAAAGTCATCTGAAAGGAAGGAACCTCAATTGAGAAAAAACGTCTCCATAAGATAGGGCTGTGGGCAAGCCTGTAGGGTATTGTATTAATTAGTGATTGATGAGGGATGGCCCAGCCCATTGTGGGTCATGCTATCCCTGGGCAAATGATCCTGGGCTCTATAAGAAGGCAGACTGAGCAAGCCATAAGGAGTAAGCCATTAAGTAGCACTCCTTCATGGCTTCTACATCATCTCGTGCCTTCAGGTTCCTGCCCTGTTGGAATTCCTGTCCTGACTTCTTTGACAATGAACTGTGATTTGGGAGCAAAAGCCATAGAAACCCTTTCCTCTCCTACTTGCTTTTGGTCATGGTGTTTCATCATAGCAATGGTAACCCGAATTAAGACAGTCTGCTTTGGTTTTCACTTTTTTGTTCTTTTGTTGTTTTTCTGAGTTTTTGTTCATTTGTTTTTGTTTTTATTTTGACAGGCAGATCATGAACTTGGGTAGGTAGGGAAGTGGAGAGTATCTAGGAGGAGTATAAGATCAAAATATATTGTGTGAAAATAGTTTCAATAATTTTTTTAAAAGGAAGCAAAAAAAAACAAAAAAAAAACCAAGACAGGCCTAAAATGTTATCATGGCCTCTCATAAGACGCCAATGGCATGAGTACCCAGCAATAAACAGATTTCCAGCCCAAGTAAGGTTTGTAGAGTCTGTTCACTCATGGACCTCAAGAGCAGTCATTTTTCCTGCTGAGCATGTATTAATTGATATTATTATCCTGGCAGTCAATATGAATCCCACTCTGGGTCCTTGGCCTCCAAAGCTGTCACAGTGCAGAAGGTCAAGTGGAAATCTCAGAACTTGCTGTCTGAAATAAGTAAATCAAAGCCAGAGCTGCCTCCTGGAGACAACAGTAGAAGATTACAGTTGTAGGGATGACATTCTCTGTCAAATTTTTATTTATTCCCCCAGTTGACCCTTATGAAAACTGAATGAATCTGAGAGCCTTAAGACTACTGCAAATGCAAACCAGTGATATCCCTGCCTGTAACTGCTCACCAATGGAGCAGATAAATATGGCCTCGGCATGTGATATACAGTAGTGATTTGGTAAATGAAGGCTTTCAATAGAAAGGACCATTAGAAACAGCTCACATTCAAATGTTATAGGCAATGTAATTCATAAACTAGCATTTCTACAAGGCTACACTATTTCTCATACCTGTCATAATATATGCTAAAGATAACTGGATATTATGCATCAGTCCATATAATTCATGACATGATGGGCAAGGGGTGACTACCATATTGGAAGTCCTCATTATACATATGGGTGTCAGGAAGTGATGTGAAGTATGCAAGATCTCAAAACTTGCTACTTCAGTAAAGCTTTCAGGGGTCTGAATTCATTCTATGCCAGGCATTGTATTCAAAGTAAAAGACAAAATGTATCTTTACTAAAACAAGGAAGTGCAGGGCTGATAGACTTTTATAAGACCTGGAAGCAATGTTTGCCATGCCTAGAAACACTGTTCTAACCCATGGGGAAGAGCCTACCACTGTGGGATTCACTTTTTACGTCATATGCCCAACCAACCAAACTCTCTATTTGTGTAGGCACTGGGTGGCCTACTGAAGGTGCAGCTGGAGCAGAAATAATGTGCTGCTTTCCTCCTGAATGCATGTCTACATTTCAAAGAACCAACCTTTTAGATGTCATAGGTTCCCAAGAGAAGGAGTATGTAGATCAAGATGCCAAGGAAATAATAGCACGGTGGTAGGACATCAAGGTCTTCCTTGTTCCCCATCTCTTTAATTCCAGGCTCTGCAGGTTAGAACTCCTGGTCTCCCAAGAGGATATTCTCACCAGGGAAAGAGCAGTTATCGTGTTAAACTACAATCCATGTGGGCACTCTAGATTCCTTCTGTTCAAGGAGACAAGACACCTCCTTCTGTTCAAGGAGGAGCCACCACTCTTGTCAGGGATCATTTACCCTGATCATTAGGAAGAGGGGGCTGCTTTTGCACAAGAGTACCAAAGAAGACTATTTCACAGAACCCAGCTGATGGACCCGAGGACCTCTCAGTACTCTTTTGACCAACTGGGAATGGACAAATGTGGAAACCCTGGCCTGAGAAAGGCACAGTTACTGGAGGCTCAGAGTTGGGTTCTCATCACTAGGGGGACTACCCAGACCAGTAAGAGGCATTTGAGAATAAAGAGAATTTGGAATGAATGGCAAGAGAGAGAATGATGAGAACCAACTGCAGCCCCATACCAACAGCAATGGAGTGGGAGAACCCCTCTTCCAAGTCTTTCTTCAAGAAGAAAACCCATTGGAACTTTGGAAAACTGCCTATATATATATATATATATATATATATATATATATATATGAGAAAAACATACCACCCAGACCCTCCTTCAAGAGAAATACATTGCCAGACAGAGGAAGAAATAGGGTGATAACACCATTGCTAGGGACTGATGGAGCCACAAGATGGGAAGAAGCAGGAGAATACACTCCCTTGGGGTCTTCAGAAAGAGTGCTGCCCTGCTGCAACCTTGCGTCTGAACTTCTCCAGAACTATGCCATCTTCGTGGGAACTTATTATGACAGCCCAGGAAACTGACCAATGTCCTGCCTCAGTCTTCCCTAACCATAATTCTGTTTCATGGAGTGACTCAATGTGGTAATAGACAATGA
Organism: Peromyscus leucopus; assembly: GCF_004664715.2. NCBI lineage: Eukaryota > Metazoa > Chordata > Mammalia > Rodentia > Cricetidae > Peromyscus > Peromyscus leucopus. Next base: position 43,368,532 of record NC_051063.1, read on the forward strand.
AATAATAGGACAAGAAGAGCATGTGAGAAAGGCATCAGTGCAGGTTGATTGTAAGTGGAATGGGAGGTGAGAGAGAATAAAGGGCAGCCAGAGGGAGAGATACTTAAAGACATTCAAAGGACGATGGGAGCTAGTCAATAAACACTGGAGAGAAACTGTCATAGATAAGGAACCAAGCAGCAACTGTACAAGCAGGAAGACAGGCACAAATCAGATCTACCAGGGCACTGTAGATGCCACTGGGTCCTTGTACTTAATCACAAAAGGAGTTCAAATGGGGAACTCTGACCAGCACTTCACTCTAATGGGTGAATTAATGACTTAAGAAAACGTCACTGCATAAATGCTCCCGAGAAAGACACTACAAACCATTCTCTATAACTGATGCATGTATGTGAGCAGCTGTGTCCCCAAACCTATGCCCCCAACATTTCTACAGCAGTAATGGAAAAACCGTGATGGTGTGGGGCAGCATTCATTTATACCTAAGGAGGATACTTCACAGTCTTTTCTTAATTATGTGAAATAATTTCAAGGCTGACCTTCCATCCAACCAGATGGCCAACTGTAAATCTCTTCTAAATAGAGATTCTAAAGCTGTCTCTGGCCATGAAGACATCCAGAACAAGGGAATTTTAACCCAGAAAGGAGAAGAAGAGATGCAATTGTCTGTGGCTGTGAAACACTCTCTCAGGAGCCTAGGTTGCATGTCACCTCTCAGGAGTAGATGTATATGACTAGGGAGAGTTGATGGCTCTATGCAATCTAGAAAGACCCTACCTATGCAAGAAATTGTTTCCATAGTCTGTACCCCCTTTAGGAGTAAACTAGAAGATGTATCTGATGCAAGCTTCAGAACAAGAGTGGCACATCTCAGCAGCACATCTGATGTGCTGTCTGGTTCTTCAGTGTGTTTTTTAATCTGAACCAATACTTAGATATTAGTTGAGTTCATGTAACAGTCCATGTTTCCTGGTACTCTTGTCGGTTTGCTGTCCTGCTGTGAAGGATCAGAGCTTATTGGTGGTTACTCATGAGACAAATCTGTTTCCTCTACCTAGTGCCTCACCCCCCAGAGTTTCTTCTTGGCAAGAAGTCAAGTGTGATGGTTAATGTCCACTGTCAACTTACCTGGATTAAGAATTATCTAGGTAATCAGTGAGACACATTTTGTATATATCTATGAGGGCATTTCCAGAGAAAACTAACTAAAGGAAGAAATATGAACTCTGAGTATGGGTGGCACCATTCTATGGGTTGGGGTCCTGAACAAGAGAAAAAGGAGAAAGACACTGTTTCCTGATCTATCAAGATGTGAAGAGTACCAGCCACGCACTTCCACCACCATGACCCCATCCCCACCCCACCCCAATTCCCCCTTGAGGAACTCTTATCTTTTTCCCTTAGGTGTTTTCATTAGGTGTTTTGTCCTAACAATGAGAAAAGCAACTGTGGTACTTTGAAAAAGAATAGCTCCCAGGACCAAGAGCAGCTCCCTGAGACACAGACTCTGCCAGCTCCAATTAGACCAAGAGCTATGATTGGACCCAGAGTGGCCCCCAAGACACAGACACAGCAAGCACAGATGGGACCAAGAACAGCTCCCTCAGACACAGACACCTCTTGCACCTATTGAAGGAAGAGATGGGTAGATGTCAGTGCAAAAATACATACAGCAACATAAAGAGCAATATGGAATCATCAGAACCTAGCGGTTCTATAAGAGAAAGGCCTGAACATCACAATATAGAAGAAGCAGAAGAAAGCAACCTTAAAAACAACTTTATGAAGATGATAGAGGAAAAGAAAATTGAGGAAAAGAAAAACAAAAAAATTGTAAGAAATCAATAAATCCCTTAAAGAAAGCCAAGAAAACCATGAAAAAGCAATTAAGTAGATGAAGGAAACAGTTCAAGGCTTGAAAATTGAAATACAAACAATGAAGAAGACATAAACTGAGGGAATGCTGGAAATAGAAAATCTGAGCAAATGAGCAGGAACTATGGATGCAAGCATAACCAACGGAATACAAGAGATGGAAGAGAGACTCTCTGGTATTGAGGATACAATAGAGGAAAAAGAAAACATCAGTCAGTCAAAGAAAACACCAAAGCCAAAAAAGTCATAACACAAAACATCTAGGAAATCTGGGACACCATGAAAAGGCCAAACCTAATAATGGGGGGAGAAGAAGGAGAATACCAACTCAAAGGCACAGAAAATGTATTCAATAAAATCATAGAAGAAAACTTTCCCAACTTAAAGAAGGAAATACCTAGGAAGATACAAGAAGCTTATAGAACACCAAATGACTAGACCCCCCTCCAAAGTCCCCTCACCACATAATAATTAAACCACTAAACATACAAAATAAACAAAGAATATTAAGAACAGCAAAGGAAAAAGGCCAAGTGACTTATAAAGGTAGACCCATCAGAATAATACCCGACTTCTCAATGGAGACTCTGAAAGCCAGAAGGTCCTGGACAGATGTAATGCAGACACTAAGAGACCATGGATGCCAGGCCAGACTATTATACCCAATGAAACTTTCAATCACCATAAACGGAGTGAACAAGACATTCTAAGACAAAACCAGATTTAAACAATACCTATTCACAAATCTAGCCCTACAGAAAGCGCTAGAAGAAAAACTCCTTCATTAAGGAAGTCAGATGTACCCATAAAAACACAGACAATAGATAACCCCACAGCAGCAAATCCAAAAGTAGGGAAATACACACACACTACCACCAAAAGAGAACAGGAATCAACAATCACTGGTCATTAATATCCCTTAATGTCAATGGACTCAATTCGCCTATAAAAAGACACAGACTAACAGGATAGATACAAAAACAAGATCCAACCTTCTGCTGCATACAAGAAACACACCTCAACTTCAAAGACAGACACTACCTCAGAGTAAAAGGCTGGGAAAACACTTTCCAATCAAATGGACTTAAGAAGCAAGCTGATATAGCTATCCTAATAACTAACAAAATAGACTTCAAACTAAAATCAGTCAAAAGAGATCGGGAAGGATATTACATATTCATCACAGGAAAAATCCACTAAGAAGTCTCAATTCTGAACATTGAGCCCCAAATACAAGAAACATATGTAAAAGAAACATTACTAAGCTTAAATCACACATCAAACCCCACACACTCATAGTGGGAGACTGCAACACCCCAGTCTCACCAATGGACAGATCTGCCAGACAGATCTTAACAGAGAAATAAGGGATCTAACAGATGTTATGACTCAAATGGACTTAACAGATATCTACAGAACATTCCACCCTAACACAAAAGAATATACCTTATTCTCAGTACCCCAGGGAACCTTCTCTAAAATCGACCACATTGTTGGTCACAAAGTAGATCTCAACAGATACAAAAAAAAAATTGGAATAACCTCCTGTATTTTATCAGACCACCACGGCTTAAAGTTAGAAATAAAATTTATATTATAGAAACAAAAATTATAGAAAGCCTACAATCACATGGAAACTGAATAATGCTCAACTGAATCTCCAAGGGATCAAGGAAGAAATAAAGAAAGAAATTAAAGACTTCCTAGAATTCAATGAAAATGAATGTACAACATACCCAAACTTATGGGACACTATGAAAGCAGTGCTAAGAGGAAAATTCATAGCACTAAATGCCCACATAAAGAATTTGGAGAAATCTACTAGCAACTTAACAGCACACCTAAAAGCTCTAGAACAAAAAGAAGCAAACTCACCCAGGAGGGATAGACACCAGGAAATAATCAAATTGAGAGCTGAAATCAACAAAACAGAAACGAGAACAGTAAAAAGAATCAATGAAACAAAGGGTTGATTCTTTGAGAAAATCAACAAGACAGACAAGCCCTTAGCCAAACTAACCAAAAGGCAGAGAGAGAGCATCCAAATTAACAACATCAAAAATGAAAAGGAAGACATAATAATAGACAATGAAGAAATACAGAGAATCATCAGGTCATACTTCAAAAACCTGTACTCCACAAAATTAGAAAATCTAAAAGAAATGGACAATTTTCTGGATAGGTAGGTATCACATACCAAAATTAAATAAAAACCAGATAAACAATTTAAATAGACCAATAAACTTAAGAAAATAGAAACAGTCATTAAAAGTCTCCCAACCAAAAAAAATCCCAGGACCAGATGGTTTCAGCACAAAATTCTACCAGATTTTCAAAAAAGGGTTAATGCCAATACTCTTCAAATTGTTCCACACAATAGAAACAGAAAGAACATTACCAAACTCTTTTTATGAGGCTACTGTTACCCTGGTACACAAACCACATAAAGATGCAACAAAGAAAGAAAGTTACAGACCAATCTCCCTCATGAACATTGATGCAAAAAAAATAAAATATTGGTAAACTGAATCTGAGAACACATCAGAGAAATTATCCACCATGATCAAGTTGGCTTCATCCCAGAGATGCAAAGATGGTTCAACATATAAATATCTGTCAATGTAATACACCATATAAACAAACTGATACAAACAAACAAACAAACAAAACCACATGATCATCTCATTAGATGCTGAAAATGCCTTCAACAAAATCCAACACCCCTTCATGATATAAAGGTCTTGGAGAGATCAGGAATACAAGGAACATACCTAAACATAATAAAGGCATTTACAGCAAGCTGACAGCCAACATCAAATTAAATGGAGAAAAACTCAGAGGGATTCCACTAAAATCAGGAACAAGACATGGCTGTCCACTCTCCTCATAAGTATTCAATATAGTACTCAGAAGTCCTAGCTGGAGCAATAAGACAACAAAAGAAGATCAAGGAGATACAATTGGAAAGGAAGAAGTCAAACTTTTGATATTTGCAGATGATATGATAGTATGCATAAGTGACCCCAAAATTCTACCAGAGAACTCCTACAGCTGATAAACACCTTCAGTAATGTAGCAGGATACAAGATTAACTCAAAAAATCAGTAGCTCTCCTATATACAAATGATAAACAGGCTGAGAAAGAAATCAGAGCAACATTACCCTTTATAATAGCCACGAATAATATAAAATACCTTTGAGTAACTCTAACTAAGCAAGTGAAAGACCTAGGTGACAAGAACTTTAAGTCTCTGAAGAAAGAAACTGAAGAAGATATCAGAGATGGAAAGATCTCCCATGCTCATGGAGAGGTAGAAGTAACATAGTAAAAATGGCAATCTTACCAAAAGCAATCTCTAGATTCAATGCAATCCCCATCAAAATCCCAACACAATTCTTCACAGACCTGGAAAAAAACATACTCAACTTCATATGGAAAAACAAAACACCCAGGATAGGTAAAACAATCCTATACAATAAAGCCACATCTGGAAGCATCATCATTTCTAACCTCAAGCTCTACTAAAGAACTATAGTAATAAAAACAGCCTGATATTGGCATAAAAACTAACACATGGACCAATGGAATCAAATTGAAGACCCTGACATTAACCCACATACCAATGAACACCTGAGTTTTGACAAAGAAGCCAAAACTGTACCGTGGAAAAAAGAAAGCATCTTTAGCAAATGGTGCTAGCATAACTGGATATTAATATGTAGAAGATTGCAAATAGATCCATATCTATAACCATGCACAAAACTCAAGTCCAAGTGGATCAAAGACCTCAATATAAAACCAGTTACTGAACCTGATGGAAGAGAAAATAGGAAGTAGTCATGAACGCATTGGCACAGAAGATTACTTCCTAAAAATAACATCAGTAGCACAGACACTGAGAGCAACAATTAACAAATGGGACCTCCTGAAATTGAGAAGTTTTTGTAGGGCAAAGGACATGGTCAACAAGACAAAACGACAGTCTACAGAATGGGAAAAGATCTTCACCAACCCCACATGTGACAGAGGGCTTATCTCCAAAATATATAAAGAATTCAAGAAACTAGACATCAAAATAGCAAACAATCCAATTAAAAAATGGGCTACAGCCAGGCGGTGGTGGCGCACACCTTTAATCCCAGCACTCGGGAGCAGAGCCAGGCGGATCTCTGTGAGTTCGAGGCCAGCCTGGGCTACCAAGTGAGTTCCAGGAAAGGCGCAAAGCTACACAGAGAAACCCTGTCTCAAAAAACAAAAACAAAACAAAACAAAACAAAAAAAAAAAAAAAGGCTACAGAGTTAAACAGAGAATTCTCAACAGAAGAATCTCAAATGGCTAAAAGACATCTGAGGAACTGCTCAACATCCTTAGTCATCAAGGAAATGCAAATCAAAATGACTCTGAGATACCATCTTACATCTGTCAGAATGGCTAGGATCAGAAATACTGATAACAGCTTATGTTGGAGAGGATGCTGAGCAAGGGGAACACACCTCCACTGTTGATGGGAGTCCAAACTTGTACAGCCATTTTGGAAATCAGTATGGCAATTTCTCAGAAAATTGGAAATTAATCTTCCTCAAGACCCAGCTATACCACTCTTGGGCATATACCCAAGGAGTACTCAAGCACACCACAAGCACACATGCTCAACTATGTTCATAGCAGCATTATTTGTAATAGCCAGAAGCTGGAAACAATCTAGATGCCCCTCAATCAAAGAATGGATAAAGAGGGCTGAAGGGATGGCTCAGAGGTTAAGAGCACTGACTGCTCTTCCAGAGGTTCTGAGTTCAATTCCCAACAACCACATGGTGGCTCACAACCATCTGTAATGAGATCTGGTGCCCTCTTCTGGCCTGCTGTCATATATGCTGTATACATTAAAAAAAAATGGATAAAGAAAATGTGGTACATATACACAATGGGATACTACTCAGCAGTAAAAAACAATGAATTCATGAAATTTGCAGGCAAATGGATGGAACTAGAAAATATCATCCTGAGTGAGCTAACCCAGACTCAGAAGGACTAACATGGTATATACTCACTCATAAGTGGATACTAGATATAAAGCAAAGGATAACCAGACTACAACCCACAGCTCCAGAGAAGCTAGCTAACAAGGAGGACCCAAAGAGGGATGCATGGATCTCTCTGGAACGGGGAAATAGAGGATATCTCCATGAGTAAACTGGGGATGGGGGGGGGCAATGGAGGGTAGGGGATGGAGGATGGGAACATGAGAGAACAGGATGGTTGAACTGGAACAGGGATGGAGTGGGAAAGCAAGAAAAGAAATACCATGATAGAGCGAGACTTCATGGGGATAGGGAGAAACCAGGTACTAGGGAAGTTCCTAGGAATCCACAAGGATGGCCCCAGCTTAGACTACTAGCAATAGTGATGAGAGTGCCTGAACTGGCCTACTCTGGTAATCAGATTGGTGAATACCCTATCATCATAGAGCCTCCATCCAGTAACTAATGGAAGCAGATGGCAGAGATCCATAGCCAAGTACCAGTCAAGCTCCAAAAGTCCAGTTGAAGAGAGAGGAAAGGGATTCTATGAGCAAGGGGCATCAAGATCATGATGGGGAAACCTACAGAAACAACTAAGCCAAACTAGTGGGAACTCATGAACTTTAGATCAACAGCTGTAGAGTCTCTATGGGACTGGACGAGGCCCTCTGCATAAGCAAGACAGTTGTGTAGCTTCTTGAGGGGCCTCCTGGCAACAGGGTCAGGATCCATCCCTGGTGCATGAGCTTGCTTTTTGGAGCCCACTACCTATAGTGGGACAACTTGAACATCCTTGATGCAGGGGGTGGGGCTTGGACCTGCCTCTACTGAATATACCAGGCTTTATGGACTCCCCATGAGAGACCTTGCCTTGTTAGAGGAGGGAATGAGGGCGTGGGTTAGGGTAGAAGACAGGAGGGGTGGGAGGAGGGAGGAGAGGGTGATTGGTATGTAAAATGAACAAAAAAATTTCTTAAAAAAAAAGACTTCTTCCTAACCTCTGGGCCATCAAGTTACATGTGGTTTAGTCATCTCCCAATACCACATCCTCTTTAAAGTAGCATTGATCTATGAGCATAATTTCAATAAAAGATGTTTTTCATCTTAATAAAAAAGAAATATCAGAGGAGATCCTTGGTAAAAGGATAATCATAATCCTGCTTAATTATAGGAGGGTAAATTTTGTCAAAAAAAAAAAAAAGAATAGCTCCCATAGGCTCATATAGATATAGGTGTGGCCTTGTGGGAGTTGGTGTGGCCTTGTTGGAAGAAGTGTGTCCCTGGGGGTGGGGGTGGCGGGCTTTGAGGTTGCAAAAGCCCATGACAGGCCCAGTCTCTCTCTCTGTTACTCTCTGCCTGCTGATCAGGATGTAGCCCTCAGCTACTGCTCCAGAGCATCCCACCATGCTCCCTGCCATGATGATCATGGACTAAACCTCTGGAACTATGAACAAAGCCCCATGCAAATGCTTTCTTTTTTGAGTTGCTTTGTCATGATGTTTCATCACAACAATAGTAACCCTGACTAAGATGAACTAAATATGCCAAGTGATTTGTTCTTGTAATGTAAACCTAAAAAATACGTACCTGAATCCACATTTCTACCAAATATAGAAAAATGAATGATTCATTGAAAGGGATGGATTTCTAGGCAAGTGGAATGGCAGTATAAACTTTTCCTCTGACACTAGCTAGCTTCTTTCATTTAATTTACATGCCTGAATAGTGATCTCTAACTTAGATGTTTTCAGGGTCTCTGCCTTTCAGTCCCCCTGGTCTAGTGTCTGTGTTCTGCCTACAGTTTCCATATCATTCTCCTGAGCCTCCCTCCATGACTTAGATTTATCCAAGTGGTTATGCTTCACCCCAGATTGTAACCAAACCAGTAAGTACCACAAGGAAGACCATTCTTGGAAAACTGGAGAAGCTGCAGGGAAAGCTTCATCAGAAAGTCTCTGGACACTAAGGAGGCCATGCGATTTCACTACTATGCCACTCACCTCTTCTCCTCTAACTGGTGACACCCCCACACTCATTGACACTGTGACTTATTGCCTAAGGTATCAATATCAAAGCTATGAATGGAGTCCAACTCTTCTTATGAATTATTATTCTTTTTCATTCAAAAATCACTGGGAGGAAATGAATGGTAAAACCAGGCACTCCCTGTTGGTGGATGAAAGGGGCAATTTCTTTTCTTCATCAAAGGCAATAGGCCATTTGTCAGTCATTGGTCTTAATATCTATGCTACAGAGTCCTGTTCAGAAAGTTCTTTCCTGTGTCTATTAGTTCAAGTGTATTACTTACTTTTTCCTTTATTGTATTTAAGGTATCAGGTCTTAAGTTAAGGTCCTTCATCTAGTTGGAGTTGAGTATTGTGCAGGGTGAGAGATAAAGAACTAATTTCATTCTCTTTATGGAACTATTGATTAATTTAAAAAATAGAATGATAGTGCCATTAAAAAGAGGCACATTGATCAATGTAGTAGAATTGAAGACACAAATACAAGTTCACATACCTGTAGCCATCTGAATTTTGACAAAGAAGCCAAAAATAAACATGAGCAAAAAGAAAGCATCTTTAACAAATGGTGTTGGTCAAACTGGATGGCTACATGTAAAAAAAAAAATGAAATGAAGACCTTATCTCTCACTCGAAGCCAAATGGACCAATGATCTCAGCATAAGAGATCTAGCGTCTTCTTCAACTTCTTCAGTGTCTTTAAATTTTTACTATATAAGTTTTTCACTTTCTTAGTTAGATTTATTCCAGCATATATTATTTTGTGAGAAACCAGTGGTAACAGTTTTCTTTGCTAAATCTGTGTTATGGGATGCCATTCTGTATTCTCTGAATGTGTGTTGCTCTGATTGGTTGATAAATAAAATGCTGATTGGCCAGGCAGGAAGTATAGGTGGGATAAGCAGACAAGGAGAATTCTGGGAAGAGGAAGGCTGAGTCAGGAGTCACCAGCCAGACACAGAGGAAGCAAGATAACAAGGCAGAACTGATAAAAGGTACCAAGCCACATGGCTAAACATAAAAAAGAATTATGGGCTAAATTAAGTGTAAGAGTTAGTCAGTAATAAGCCCGAGCTAATGGCCAAGCAGTTATAATTAGTATAAGCCTCTGTGTGTTTACTTGGTGAGATTTGTCCTGACTGCTGGCCGGCCAGGACACAGGAAAACTTCCAATTACAAATCTGCTAGCCAGTGTGCTATTTGATGAGTGGGTATAAGACAGGACAGTGGTTGAGCTGGTCATCCTCACAAGGGGGAAGTGGCTTCTCATTGGCATTGTTTAGAATCACCATCACAAGCCAGTCTTCATTAATTCAATGTTTGCGACTATACTTTTTCATTGTACTTTATTACAGCTTGTAACTTTTCTACAGGAAATGCATCTTCTTACTGCCTATACCCCAGATAGCTCTGACCATAGCCTACCTACCCTTGATACGACCTCTCCACAACAGCCCTCCATTGACTCCATCAGCCTCCCACGGCCATCTTAGAGAGCATGGCTGAGCTCAGTAGTAAACCAGTCCTTTATGTGTGCTTTTCACATGAGAAACTGTGGTGATGAGGTGGGAGTGAGGAGACTTGTTCTAAGTCAGATAGAAAAATCCAAATTTACTTGATTTCAAACACTATCTATGCACCCACATTGTTTCCTTTTGTCAGATTCCCAGCTTTGGGATGAGATCTACAGTTGATCTTGTTTTACAGAGCCCCCCCCCCCCACCAGCACCATCACCACCATAGAGCACTGGAGATTATGTGCTTTTACTGATCAACCATATTTAAAATTCCCCTCTTCCAAAGTGCCATTCTCTTTCCATTTCTTGGGAGGCCTTTTTTTTTTCTCTCCCACCTAATGTATAGCAAGTGTTTAGATCTCTTTTCTATACACAGGATCTGAACAACAGGGAATTTCAGCTGTATGTTTGTGTGTGCATCATGTACATCCCATACAACATGCGCTGGGTGGCTAAAGTGGCATGGAGGTATATGTTCTATTGAGAAAGAGCAAGTAGATAGGGGGAAAAATCTAGGATTGGCACATCCCAGCTGGCTGCCCTGCACCCTTTGAAAACATATCTCCCTGTAGATGTCCTGCCTGGAAGGCCATTCCCTCGGTCAACATTTCCATTTCCTACCTGCTGTGCTTCAGGACAGTTTGTTCCTTTCTTGAGCAGGCATACATCCTCTAACAGGGCAAAACAAGGAGGCATTTTCCTTGGGCCTGCACTAGGCCCTCTCCCTTGATCCGGGATGTTAGAACACAAGCCTGGGCACATGTTGCTCCGTGCCACTGTGCCAGAGTTCCCATGCCACACAAGGCACCGAGGAAACAGTGTCTTTTAAATATGCAGTGCCATTTAAGGGATACAAAGCAGTTTTAGAAATGGATTCGAGTTCTGTAAGTAATTTATAACTGTTGAAGAAAATAGACAAGCTATTTATGCAAAAGGATAAAATTTTCCACATACATACAGGGAACTGTTGACAACTTCTTATGCATGTTTTTTCCCATTAATACGAATGTGTGTATGCATGCGCTTTTATAAAATGCATGAGAAACACACCATTTTATTATTTTATAAGGAATTAATTATTATGGCTTTGGTATGGTTCAATGGTTTGTCTAGAAATACAAGTTTCACTATCTCACACTCTCTTAACTTCTTATGATTTATTACATCATTTACTAAAGAAGTGGCTAGGGGTGGATGAGAAGCAAGGAGAATCAATTTTTCAAAGTTATATTTCTGACCTAAAGTCATCCTGCTAAATGCTAGAAGCAGTACATAAATCATCTCTTTTAACCCTTCGGTTACACTCCTTTTACACATCTCTCACTGGGCACACAGGGAAAGCTACCCAAAGCTGCACAGAGCAGTATGAGCTCTGCTAATGTCGGGTCTCTTAACATCAAGATGTAGTTCTCACCCACTTGCTGATCTATCAGCGAAGTAGCACTTGCTCCAGGGACAGGCAGGAGAGATACAGAACACTACTAATAATGTGACCTAGATGATAAAAGAGAACGACTGTGGGACCTGGGTCCAGTATTTTCTGTGAGAGTCCCTGACTGGAGGCCTGCACAGAAGGCCAAGCTCAGCCTCTACCAGTAAGTCCTCAAGGAAGCATTCAAGCTATAATGATACGATTTTGGAGCTTGAAGAAAACTGGGGAAACTGAGGCAGCTGAGCAGATTCATCAAGAAGCAGAACTATATTTGCCCTTTTGAGAGAAAGAAAACGAAGTGGGGCTTGTTAGCCAGGCTCTGCTGGCTGAGGCTGATGGGCAACAATGCCAGTCATTCAGTGAGCTCTGGGGAATCCCCAGCAAACACTCAGGACCTATTAAATTCACTTCTCATTGGAAAGGGGTCTCTTCTGTTTCCTGTAAATCTTGAGGATAAAACAGGCCAGTTTCCCTGCGGCCACTCACAGACAGTGGCAGACTACATTCCGAAGGAGCAGGACAAACAACTGCTCCCCGTTAGAATCCTTTTTTTCTTCTGGGGATGAAACCCAAGAACGTCTGTGGCCACATGCAGATGTTGGCATTTCTGCTACATGAGTTGGAGGATTAACACTCTATAACTTTACTCTTTGTTTGAAAGGAGAATAGTTCTTTGCCAGTACGACAGTCATTCATTTCCTTCAGTACTTCCCCTATAGCTCTAAACTATGCTAACGTCTTTGAAGAGAATTAATTAGTTCTTCTGTTGATGCTTCTAAAGCACTTTAGGGTAGGTCTGGTTTTTCCTTTGCCTTTAAAGGAATTTCCATGGCAGCCATTTAAGGGATGGCAGACTTTTCAGGAAATGCTCAGAGCTTTGTAGCTTTTGGAAAGGATCCTGCTTAATGGACATTTGAGCAATTAAAATTGTAATTACTCATTGATAAAAAGTGTACTATTGATGAAAAAATCCTTAGAAAAAAGGATATGCCCTATGATTGATTTTTTTTTCAATCAGGAAATACTTCCATAGTCAATTTGTTTAATTATAAGCAACTCTAAAGTATTGGGCAGTACTCAAAGGGTGCCATGAAAAATCACATTTGCAATCTTCAGAGTATGATTCACCACTTCTGATGCACACCCCCAAGTCTTACAGGCATTGTCATTCCAAATGCCCTTTCATCTCTATCCTTACATCAAATTGACCAAAATCACTGGGTACCTGCTGTGTGCCAGGTTACCTTGGCAATCATTCAAAATAATCCCCAGACCCAATTTTCCTCACCAGGCAGTAGCATAGCAGCAAAATATAATCTTCATGGGATGACTCGGTGGTTAAGAGTGGGCTAGAGAGATGACTCGGTGGTTAAGAGTGGGCTAGAGGGATGACTTGGTGGTTAAGAGTGGGCTAGAGAGATGACTCGGTGGTTAAGAGTGTTTGCTGCTTGCAGAGACCCAAGTTCAGTTCCCAGCACCCACACTGGGTAGCTTCCAACTGACTGCAACTCCAGTTCCAGGGGAATCTGAAATCCTCTGGCCTCTGCCATGTGTGGCACACAAAAACTCAGACAGGAACACACACATACACATAAATATAAAAAATAATAATAAATCCCCAAAATAATAGAAAGTATTTCATCTTTAAACTTTTTCCCAAGATAATAAGATTGGATTCTTTCAGTAAGCCTATGGCTATCAAGGATCAAAGCTAGAGTTTGACCCAAGCCTTTATTCTATAGTGCCCCAAAGTGTCCTTCCTACGGAAATGCCACGAAATGAACCCAGACGAGTTGCCACATGCACACCTGCCTCTTCCTTGTCTCCAGGTCAGAGCTCAGGGGCAAATTTTTAGTTCTACTGATTAAAATATTTGGCTTACGCCCAAGATACCTGTTTTTTAAAAATCATTTTTATGTAGAAAGAATCAAGAGACCTGCCTAAAATCTAGTTTCTTTTGCCCTCTGCTCATGAATTCCATTTTTTTCCCAAACCATCTTCACTTTGCTGATCTATCAATTTGGAATCTATCCCTCATAATTAATGTGGAGTAGCCCTGAAAACACTCCCTGCTCCAGGAGGCAGAGTGGTGGCAGACATCGCTTCCATTCATTCTATCCAACCTCAGCATCTCCTTACTGAATGTGTGGGTAAAAATGTGGCGACCTTTTCCCCAGAAGTCTCTAAGGATAACCATAGAATTGAAAACACTGGTATTTTTAAAAGAAATATGTGGGAGCTGGAGAGATGGCTCAGTGATTAAGAGCACAGACTGCTCTTCCAGAGGACCTAGGTTTAATTCCCAGAACCTAGCAGCTCATACCCATCAGTTTTTCCAGAGCTTGTGGAAAAACACCAATTATATATATTTGAGAGAGAGAGAGAGCTGGGCAGTGGTAGCACATGTTTAAATCCCAGCACCTGGGAGGCAGAGGCTCTGTAGTGTATATCTTTGGGCTGCCAGCTCACAAAAAAACGATACAGAGACTTATTATTAATGATAAAAGCTTGACCTATAGCTTGGACTTGTCTCATCTATGTGTTGCCATGTAACTTGTGGCTTTTACCTCTCATCCTGTACATCTTGCTCCCTCTACATCTGACTAGTGACTCTGCCTTTCTTCCTCCAAATGCTTTCTCTGTCCAGAGGTCCCACCTATACCTCCTGCCTAGGCCATTTAGCTTTTTATTAAACCAGTCACAATGACACATCTTCACACAGTGTAAAGGAATATTCCACAACAGATCTAAACAAACCAAGCCAGCCTGGTCTACAGAGCTAGTTCCAGGACAGCCAGAAACTCTGTCTCAAAAACAAAAGAAAGAAAGAAAGAAAGAAAGAAAGAAAGAAAGAAAGAAAGAAAGAAAGAAAGGAAGGAAGGAAGGAAGGAAGGAAGGAAGGAAGGAAGGAAGGAAGGAAGGAAGGAAGGAAGAAAGAAAGAAAGAAAGAAAGAAAGAAAGAAAGAAAGAAAGAAAGAAAGAAAGAAAGAAAGAAAGAAAGAAAATTCCAACTTTTTTTAAAAATCAAACCATGTGATACCATTTCATTTAAGTCATTCAACCTCTTGGAGCTGTTGGGAACTCATGTATGAACCTCAAACCTATATGGTCTTCTCCCTCAATCCTACCTGAGCTAGAATGTCATAATTCCCAAACTATATATATATAGTTTGTGTATATATATATACACACACACACATACATACACAGGTCTCTTTAAAGATGACAAATGAGATTTAGAAATAGCAGCACACTTGTGATTACATCATGGACTTCAGAACAGATGGCCTAAGTTTCTATCCTGGCTCCCCAGTTTATTTATGTCCTGGAGCAGACTACTGAGGTCATCTGTATGCCTCAGTGTCCAGCTATAAAACGAAGCTAATAGTGGTATCTGTCTCTTAGGACCAAGAGCTGCAAGAGATGGAAGAGTTGAGCAAGAATAAGCGTTTTCTGTCTTGTTTCTTAGAAATGTGTTCATCTGCTTTGCCAGCATCCGCAGAACTTAGATGCAGTGCCTGTCTGTCCATTCTCCTTTATGCCATCCGCACATTTGTCTCAACACATTGTTCCAATGGTCCTGAGGCTCTGGAAGCTCAGCTTCTCCTCAAGCCAAGACCTAGAGGGTCAAAATTAAATGCATTAATAGGCATAAAGAGTGCCTGGGACATGTGTTTGTTATTACTGCAGCATCCAGCACCATAGCAAAGTACCCTCAAAATCTGTTAACATCTGAGTCTCCAACGCCCCAGTCTCATCAGCTGCCCCAGGCTCTCACCTTTTCCTCCCCCTAACATAATTGTTCTTCTACTTAGTGCCTTCTACCTGCCACCCAGGGATTTCCTTCACATCCCCCAACCCCACAGCCTCCTCTGCATGGCAATGTGGTAAAACCTTTTCTCTACTTCTCTTGTTTCTTCAGTCTGCCACCCCAAATCTTTAATGTTACTAACATAACAGAGGTTTGTTGAGGAATATTATTTTACACTGTGTGAAGATATGTCACTGTGATTGGTTTAATAAAAAGCTAAATGGCCAATAGCTAGGAAGGATTTTTGGGGCAGAGGAATGCTGGAAAGAAGAGGGAGTCACCAGACAGACACAGAGTGAAAACATGACACGTAGGAGATGAGGTAACAAGCCACGAGCCATGTGGCACCATGTAAATTAATAGAAATGGGTTGATTTAAGTTATAAGAGCTAGTTAGGGATAAGCCTAAGCTATCGGCCAAGATTTCATAATGAATAATAAGTCTCCATGTGTTTATTTGGAAGCTGGCTGGTATGACAAAGAAAGACTCCCTACAGAGGTTGCCAAGGTCTGGGGAGGCAAAGGGTACCAGCATGTTTTTGTCTCTCGCACATATATGAGGTTCAAATATATATATAAATTTGTTTGTTTATTTGTTGTTGTTTTGGGGGTTTTTGTTTTGTTTTGTTTTTTAGAGACAGGGTTTCTCCATGTAGTTTTGGTGCCTGTCCTGGATCTCGCTCTGTAGACCAGGCTGGCCTCAAACTCACAGAGATCTGCCTGGCTCTGCCTCCTGAGTGCTGGGACTAAAGGTATGCGCCACCACCACCTGGCATATATATATTCTGCTTGGCATTTAGGGGGTACTCAATAATAGGTTTCCATTTCACTTTAATATTAATTATAGAACAAGGGAAAGCAATGGATTTCCAATGTTTATAGAAAGTCTGCATACCACTAATTTTTTTTTCCTCATCCACAGTGTGCTTCTTATTTCTGTCTCTAAGGACTCAGGCCCTGAAACCTGTTATATAGTGTGATCTACACATTGGGTTTTATGAAGTCTGAGGCCTAGAGTTGTGTTGCTCAGTGTGGGAGTCACTGGCCAACTGAGTCTATTAAAATTAAATTTTATTAAAATAGAAGCTGCTACTACCTCAGAAATACTGACAAGGAAAGCTTCCAGCACAGCAGGAAGCTCTGTTGGACAGCTCCAGTCTTCACAGAGGGAAAAAGTGCTATAGTTTGAATATAAATAACATCTCTCAGGGGCCTTGCTTCAAAGGCTCTGCCCCTAGGGTGGTGCTATTGAGAGGTGCTGAGCAGTGGAAGTGATGGGAAGCCTATAGGCCATTGGACACATGATCTCTAAAGGGACTGTAGAAACTCCATCCGTGTTTCTCTCGCTCTCCTTTCCCCTTCTCTCTCATAGGTGCTCTCTCTTTTCCCTTGTCTTTCCTCCCTTCCTACCATGTTCTGTTACCGCCTCAACTGTCAGCTCACTCTGACACATGCCATGTGCTTCTACCATGAAGTACTGCCTTTACCAGAGGTCTTAAATGAATGGGCTGACTAATCTTGGACTAGGACTATCAGAAACATGAACCAAAGTAAGCCTTTTACTGCATAAGTGTCCTGCCTCGGGTACTTTATTGTAGGATGCAAAGCTGACTAACACACAGGGAGTGACTTCGTTACAGAACTTCACCACAGCCTTCCTGAGCTTAGTTGTCATGGAAACTCAGCACCCAGAGGTTCCAGACCTTTGCAATTGGATGGCAAGGCAGAGATGAGGATGGCAGACAGGATCACAGGAAGGAAAATAGGACAAATACAGTGACCCTTGTGTAAATCTTCAGGCTCTAATCTACTTAAGATCCACAAGGCTCTAAGAGGGACCAAGGCTTTTCAGAAAGACTCATGCTTTGGACATTCCCCACTTCACAGAAGGAAATGGTTTGTAAAAGGAGTCTGAGGTGATTTATTGCACCCTAGAGTGAAGTGGGAAGGACAGTGATTATTTGGATTATTTCAAAGAAGAAGATGTCTAAAGTGTAACCGGAGAGGCAGCTTGAAGAGCTTCTCTTCTCATGCCACAGAATCCTTTTTCTTCATCCCTTTCTTGGTGTTACACAGAACCAGAAAGAATCCACTGACTACAATTTGTGAGGTCTTATTTAATGAAAAACTGATAAAAGTCATGAATACAAATTAACTATAAAATGAATACTTCGCCTTCAGATTCCTGGCGTATTAGTAATAATTCAGGCTATTCCTCTGTGACTTCTGAGAAATCTCGTCAGGCCATTCACCAGAAATGACTAGATAGAATGCTCCCTGATAGCAGCATGCCTTTTGCTCCCCACCTGGAACATTCCACAGTTCCCAGGGACAACTGACTTTTGCAGGAACTGTGCAAGGAGGGTCTCTAGGAAGCAGGCTTTCTTGGTTTCATGGTAAATCCATCTTTGAAAACAAACTATGGGTGGAATTGCAGGGTGACCCCAGACACTCTAGGCCTCTGCATTTTTTCCCCTTCTACAAATGAAAATGGCTTTACAAAGGTAAAAGACTACCCCCCCCAGCATCCCACAGCTTTTAACACTAGGGATGAAGTTTCCCAGCCTTTGCTGTGACCCCTAAACTATTTTGCATCAAAGTGTTTATAACCCCCAAGCTTAGAGTTAGAAGATAAGAATTGGAAACACCTCATATGCATTTTGTAAGAAGTGAGGTCTTAGAAAACTCCAACAGTTTCTCTGGGCCTTAGTTCCTTTGTCTAATGAAAGTGTCCTACAGACCTCTTGGGTTTGCTCTGTGTAGTAATGTATATGAAAATGTATAAACTGTAATGAGTGGCTAATGAACAGACTGCCTTGTGTATCTAACACCATCACTTGAATAAAGCCTTTCCTCAGAAAGGTAAGTATTTGGGCTGTTTCTAAAAAATTAAGTACTATAATTAAAATTTCTTTTTGGTAGCTAATTTGTTCTTTGACAATTTCACACACACACACACACTGTATTCTGATTATGCCTCCGCCACCTTCTTTTATCTCCTTCCCATCTCTATGACACTCATCCTTATCCCTACAGGTTCTTCCCATATTTTTGACTTTTTGTTTTGTGACCATGGGTTTGGTGCTGTCCCCTGGAGCCTGATGTATATTCATCAGTGGCTAACACAAATGAAGACAATGGCTGCCCCTCCCCCAGAACCCATCTATAGCCACCAATAACATTTCTTAAGTTTTTCTTTTGTTTCAAATCTAAGTGAAAAGAAGCCATATAATGTTATTATCTTTTTTTTTTTTTTTTTTTTTTTTTTTTTTTTTTTTTTTTTTTTTTTTTTTTTTTTTTGCAATTCAAACAACTCAGGTGTTGGGATCACAACCAAAAATTTTTTTAAGGATTTAAAATTAACTCTAACCATTTGGAAAATAACATATAGAAGAGATCTATCATTGGTATAATCTGCATTCTGTTTGTGCTGTTTTGTACATGGCTAGTTTACACATTTAAAAATATGAATTCAAATCAATATTTACAACATGGGGCACTGATTCTACCTCTTGTTACATCTTGCATCAGCAGAGATTTCATGCTGCCCTATGTATGTTCAAGCAGAAAAACATTTTGCCTTTTCCATTTGCTTTTGTTACATACCTCCCCCCACACACACACATATTTGTTCTTTGGCACTGTTTGTTCTGAAGCCAGGGTCTGACTTCTTTTCCCTTTATCTCTCCATGGCAACAGATAGATTGCAATGCCACACACAAAAATGCAGAATTACAACCTCCCTGCCAGATCGAGCAGAAAGAAGCATGTACAGTGAAATCAGCAATGGGAACTTGGGATAGGTAATGAATAAGCCCATTTTGTCCTTTTCAGACAGAATGTAAATTGCAATTCTCGCCTGCACCTTCTTGTTGCTTTCTAAGGAAGACCCTTAGGGCGCACTCAATGTATTTATAGAATGAGGAGCTGATTGTCTATTACCACTTCCTTTTTTAGTGCTCCCCAGTCGTCTGATTAATAATAAATTTGAGAACTTGTAATGATAATGATTATAGTTTATTGAAAGCTTTCTGTCTACGGTGGGCTGCACTAAATGCTTGATATAAACGAGCCTGTTGCACCTTCACCCAGCTCTGTAAAGTGATCATTATTATCCATTTGCAGTAGAAGAACCTCAGGCTCAGGGAGGTGAAGGGATGCACTCAGGGTCACAGCACACAGCTAGGAATCAGTGGGGCTGAATTTGCTCCTTTAGAGTCTGTCTGCCATAAAGGCTTGGGTTTGTGACCTCTCTGCTGGCACGCCAGTCCAGAACTTAACAAATCTGTGTCAATTCTGTTGCTCTATTATTTTCCCAAGTGTCCTCTTCATCTCTGTTTTAGAGGGGACACGTTTTCTCCTCTTTAACATGGTTCCAGTGCTTTCCTAGAGGTTTCTGACAGTGTCTCAGCATTACAACGTCTATCTCCTTCTATGCTGGACTACGTATCCCATGCCAGACACCTGAATTCATTTGGCATGATTACACCACCACCCCTTTCTTTAGGTTGTGATGGTCTTGCCCATATCAAGTCCAGATTTTTGCTGAGGACTATCTTCTTTGATGATTCATTGTCCTTGGAAGTGCTTTTTAGGTACTGACATGAGCACATGCTACAGGCTACTCAAGTTGACTCCTGTGAGACTTTGGCCAAACATTTCCCATTTTTAAAGGGGAGTGCGGTAATATAGCACTAATCTATTGGTATCCTTAGGTCTCAATAATGTTACTGTCCTTTTTCCCCCCTTCCTCTTTAGACTGAAAATGAGAGACTAGGCTTAACCTTCAGATATTTTATCTCAAGTACTATCCAAACACGTTTCACCTGACCATTTGCTCTTAAAAGAGACCCCTTCTGTGGTGGTTTGAATAAAAATGTCACAAGGAAGCAGATAGGACAACAGCACATCTTCACCTCTTCCTCAGATCCTCCAAATCCATTCCCTTGTAATTTTTTTTTTTTTACTATTTTGGGGGGCCCACGACCCAGCTCCCAAATAAATACACAGAGACTTATTTATACTCATGAATGACCAGCCTTAGCATGGCTTGTTTCTAACCAGCTTTTCTAACTGAACTTAACCTGTTTCTCTTCTTCCACATTTCTTTGCCTCTGGGCTTTTGCCTTTCTTAATTCTATATATCTTTCTTCCCTTCTTACTCTGTGGTTGGCTGTGTGGCTGAGTGGTTGGCCCCTGGCATCCTCCACCCCTCCTTTTCTTACTTCTCCTTCTCATTCTTCTCTCTCACACCTAGATTTCTCCTATTTATTCTCTCTGCATGCCAGCCCCACCTATCCATATCCTGCCTAGCTATTGGCCGTTTAGCTCTTTATTAGACTAATCAAGTGTTTCAGGCAGACAAAGTAACACAGCTTTACAGAGTCAAACAGATGAAATTTAAAAGAATGCAATACAACTTCGCATCATTAAACAAATATTCCACAGTGTAAACAAACATAACACATTTTAAGCTAATATTCCATAACACCCCCCAAGTCTTATCCCCAGCTCTGTAGCAGACCACCCACTGCACCCCTGCCCCTATATCTTTAGAGGATCACACAGGTCTTCCCCTCCAAACTTCCTCCCCCTACTCATCACTTTATACCAGCCCCCAACTCCAGCAGGCACTCCACTCCCTGGGAATGCAGAGGCCACTCTGGCCAGGGAAACAGACCAAGAGCAGATCTTCACTTCTCCCTCTGCTCCTCCAAATTCAACCCCCAGTCTCATCTCCAGCTCTATATCCAACCACTTACTGTGGCCTCACCTCCCTCCCCACCTGAATCTCAAGGGGATCAACCAGATCTTCCCCTATAATCTTTCCTCCCCCCACTCCCCCCCCCCCAATGAACACATCTCAACATCAAAGATAGACATCACTTCAGGTTAAAAGAATGGAAAAAGGTATTCCAAGCAAATGGACTCAAAAAGTAAGCTGGTGTAGCCATTTTAATATCTGACAAAATAGAATTCAAACAAAAAAACTAATCAGAAGAGATAGGGAAGGAGACTACATACTCATCAAAGGAAAAGTCCATCAAAAGGACATTGCAATTCTTAATATCTATGCACCAAACACAAGGGCACCCATGTTTGTAAAAGAAACACTACTATAGTGTATACTGATAGTGGGTGTTTTAGGGTTTCTATTGCTGCAATGAAACACCATGACCAAAAAGCAAAGGAGAAAAAGGCTTATTTGGCTTATACTTCCATACTGCTCATTACTGAAAGCAATCAGGACAGGAACTCAGACAGGGCAGGATCCTGAAGGCAGGAGCTGATGCAGAGACCATGGAGAGGTGCTGCCTACTGGCTTGCTCCTCAAGGCTTGCTCAGCCTGCTTTCTTATAGAACCCAGGACTACCAGCCCAAGGATGGCACCACCCACAATGAGCTAGGCCTTTCCTCATTGGTCACTAATTGAGAAAATGCTGTATAGATGGGTCTCGTGGAGGTATTTTCTTAACTGAGGCTCCTTCCTCTCTGATGACTCTAGCTTGTGTCAAGTTGACACAAAAATCCAGCCAGTATAGTGGGAGACTTCAATACCCCACTCTTACCAACAGACAAGTAATCTAGAGAAAAACTGAACAAAGAAATGCTGGAGCTAACTGAGGTAATAAACCAAATAGACCTAACAGATATTTACAGAACATTTCATCCAAACATAAAAGAACATACCTTCTTCTCAGCACCTCATGGAGCTTTCTTCAAAATTGACCACATACTCAGACACAAAGCAGGTCTTAACCACAAAAGAAAACTGCAATAACATCCTGGATCCTATATGACCACCACAGATTAAAATTGGATATCATCAACAATAGGAACAACAGAAAACTTACAAACTTATGCAAACTGAACAACTCACTACTGAATGAAAAATGGGTCAAAACAAAAATGAAGAAAGAATTAAAGACTTTCTAGAATTGAGTTAAAATGAATACACAACATACTCATACTTATGGGACACAATGAAAGCAGTGCTAAAACGCAAGTTCATATCACTAAGTGCCTATATTAAAAACATCTGGAGAAATCTCATACTAGTAACTTAATAGCACAGCCAAAAGCTCTAGAACAAAAAGAAGAAATCATACCCAAAAGGAGTAGATGGCAAGAAATAATCAAACTTGGGGGTAAAATAAGTAACATACAAACAAACAAAAAAGAATTACACAAAGATTTGGTTCTTTGAGAAAATCAAGAAGATTGAGAAAACTTTATCCAAATTAACTAAAGGGTGGAGAAAGAAGATCCAAATTAGAAATAAAAAGACATAACAACAGACACTGAGGAAATCCAAGAATCAAAAGAACATACTTGAAAAACCTGTACTCCCCCAAACTAGAAGATCTAAAAGAAAGGGATAATTTTCTTGATACATACCACTTACCAAAGTTAAATCAAGACCAGATAAAAAAATTAAACAGACCTATAGCCCCTAGTGAAACAGAAACAGTCATTAAGTCTCATCAAAAAAGCCCAGGGCCAGATGGTTTTAGCACAGGATTCTACCAGACTTTCAAAGAAGAGCTAATTCCAATACTCCTCAAATTATTTCACAAAACAGAAACAGAACTCACAAAACAGAAACAGAAGGAATATTGACCAATTTACTTTACAAGGCCACAGTTACCCTGACACATAGACCCAATAAAGAAAGAGAATTGCAAACCAATTTTCCTTGTGAACATAGATACAAAAATTTTCAATAAAATACTTGCAAACCAAATCCAAGAACACATAAAAAAAATTACTCACTGTGATCAAGTATGCTTTATCCCAGAGGTACAGGGATGGTTGAACATATGAAAATAGATAAAGGTAATCTACCATATAAACAAACTGGAAGACAAAAAACACATGATCATCTCATTAGATGCAGAAAAGGCCTTTGACAAAATCAAACATCTCTTCATGATAAAAGTCCTGGAGTGATTAGAGGTATAAGGAACACATCTCAACATAAAAAAAGGTAGTTTACAGCAAGTCCATAGCCAAATCAGCTTAAATGGAAAGAAATTCAAAGTAATTCCACAAAAATCAGGAATAAGACATGGTTCGTCATGTTCTCCATACCTATTCAATATAGTAAGTACTCTAAGTCCTAGCTAGAGCAATAAGACAACTGAGGAGATCAAAGGAGTACAAACTGGAAAGGAAGAAGTCAAAGTATCTTTACTTGCAGATGATAAGATAGTATACATGCGGAGCGGTGGTGGCTCATGCCTTTAATCCCAGCACTCGGGAGGCAGAGGCAGGCGGATCTTTGTGAGTTCGAGGCCAGCCTGGTCTGCAGAGTAAGATCCAGGAAAGGCACAAAACTACACAGAGAAACTCTGTCTCAAAAAACAAAAACAAAAACAAACAAAAAAAAGATAGTATATATAAGTGACCCTAAATATTCCACTGGAAAACTTCTACACCTGATAAACACTTTCAACAAAGTAGCTGGATACAAAATTAGCTCCCACAAATCAGTAGCCCTTCTATATGCAAATGAAAAATAGACTGAGAAAGAAATCAGAGAATTACCTTTCACAAGAGCTTCAAATAATACAAAATAGCTTGGGGTAACTCTAACCAAGAAAGTGAAAGACTTGTGTGATAAAAACTTTGAGACACTGAAGAAAGAAATTGAAGAAGATATCAGAAAATGAAAAGATCTCCCACGCTCATGGATCAACATGATTAACATAGTAAAAATGGCCATCTTACCAAAAGCAATCTACAGATTCAATGCAATCTCCAACAAAATTCCAACACAGTTCTTCACAGATCTTGAGAGGATAATTTTTAGAGAAGATGGAATCACAAAATTCAGAATAGCTAAAAAGTAATCCTGAATAATAAAAGAACTGCTGGAGATATCACCATCTCTGACCTCAAGTTGTATTACAGAGCTATAGTAATAAAAATAGCATGATATTGGCACAAAACAGACATGTTAATCAATGAAATTAAATTGAAGATCCAGACATAAAACCACACAGCTATGGATACCTGATTGTTTAAAAAGAATCCAGAAATACACACTGGAAAAAAAGACCACATCTTCAACAAATGGTGCTGGTCAAACTGGATGCTGCATGTAGAAGAATGCAACTAAATACATACTCAACAGACTGCACAAAACTCAACTCTAAATGGATCAGACCTCACACAAAACCAGATATACTGAACCCAACTGAAGAGAAAGTGAGGAATAGCCTTGAATTCATTGGCACAGAAGACTTTCTGAACATAACATTGTTAGCAGAGATATTCATATCAACAATTAATAAATGGGATCTCATGAAACTAAAAATCTGTACTGCAAGTGACACTGTCATTTAGACAAAGCAGCATCCCATGGAATGGGGAAAGATTCTTACCAATTACACATGCAATACAGAGCTAATACCCAAGCTATGTCAAGAACTCAAATGTAGTTTGTTTTGTTTTGTACTCTTTGGGGGCCCACCACCCAGCTCCCAAATAAATACATGGAGACTTATTTTTACTTATGAATGCCCAGCCTTAGCCTGGCTTGTTTCTAGCCAGCTTTTCTTAAATTATCCCATCTACCTTTTGCCTCTGGGCTTTTACCAATCTCTATTTGATATACCTTTCCTTCTTAAGCCATGGCTGGTTGTGTGGCTGGGTGGCTGGCCTCTCGTGTCCTCTCCTCCTATCTCCTTGCTCTTCTTCTTCTCTCTTTTATTCTTTTCTCTTATTTATTCTCTTTGCCTGCCAGCCCTGCCTATCTTTCTCTCCTACCTAACTATTGGCTGCTCAGCTCTTTATTAGACCTATTAGGTGCTTTAGACAGGCAAACACAGCTTTACAGAGTCAAACAAATGCAACATAGAAGAATGCAACACACCTTTGCATCATTAAACAAATATTTCACAGCATAAACGAGTGTGACACATCTTAAGCTAATATTCCACAACACTCAAAAAACTAGATATCAAGAAGACAAATTAAGTCAAAACCCAATTTAAAATTTGAGTACAGATATAAATAGAGAATTCTCAAAAAAGGAAACTCAAATGTCTGAGAAACAACTAAAGAAATGTTCAACATTCCTAGTCTTCAGGGAAATGCAAATCAAAACTACTTTGAGATTTCATCTTATACCTGTCAAAATGACTAAAATCAATAAAAACAAGTGACAGCTCATGCTGGCAAGGATGTGGAGTAAGAGGAACACTCTTCATTGCTGGTAGGAGTGCAAACTGGTATGTAAAAACCCACTATGGAAAGCAATATGGAGGCTCCTCAGAAAGAAGGAAATTGATCTACCTCAAGACCCAGATGTACTACTCTTGGCATATACCCAAAGACTGCTTCATTCTACCACAGAGACATTTACTTGTTCTACTGTGTTCATTGATGAACACAGTTCATAATAGCTAGAAGTTGGAAACAACCTAGATGTCCCTCAACAGATGAATGGATAAAAAAAACGTAGCAAACTTACACAATTTTATTTTAAAAAATGAAATTCACAGGCAAATGCGTAGAACTAGAAAAAAAATCATCTTGAGTGAGGTTACCCAGATACAGAAAGACAAATATGGTGTATATTCTCTTATATGTGGATATTAGCTATTAAATCAATGATGACCATGCTACCATCTGTAGAATCACAGAGGTTAAGCAGAGAGTAAGGAGCTTGGAGGGGACAGACGGATGTCCCTAGAAAAGGGAAACAGAATAGATAGGTATGGATGTGTGCAGTGTGTTGGGGGCGGACGGGGGCATCTGGAATGAGAGGATCAAATGGGGATGGGGAGGGAAGAGGGGAATGAGGGAAGGAATACAGGGAGAGACAGCTATAATTAAGGGATATTTGAGGGGTTGTATGGAAACCTAATACAGTAGAAGCTTCCTAAAATATATACATATATAAAGGCTATCTAAATGAGTTCACCAGATAATGGGGGAGACAGAGCCCCAACTGGCCATCTCTTGTCACCAAATGAAGCTTCCAGTAAGTGCCAGGAATGGGTTATATCTAATTAAGTTGTTAGCCAGAGGAGTCCCACAGGAATCCCTAAACAACTCAGACTGTTGCCAAAACTGTAGGGTGCTCTTCATAAACCAAAGTCAAGGCCCCGCAGCTGAAGACAACACCTACTCAACCCATTGAACATGCAGAAGTTGAGGTGGTGCCCACACAGAGTATTTACCCTTATATGCTAGCTTCTTTGTTACATGAAGGTACTCTGCATTCTACCAAAGGAGAAATGTAAACACTAACCCAGCCACAAGCCCTTTTCTCTACCGTGGTGTCCTGCCTGCAAGATACACTAGTGCAATGAGTGCAATGGTAGCAAAAAAAAAAAAAAAAAAAAAACTTGTGAGAGTAACCATCCAATCTGATTTGACTGAAGGACCACTCCACAGTATGGAAACCATAGCTGACATCTTGGGTGACCCAGGACCTGAAACTAGATAGCCTGGGGAACAAACACCACTGTTCTAAAATAATAATAATAATAACTAAGATGGGTCTTAATGACACTCTGCTACACGCAGATCAGTGCCTCGCTCAGCCATAGCCATCATCAGAAAAGCTTCCTCCTGCAGCCGATGGGAACAAATACAGAGACCCACAGCCGGACCTTATCCAGAGACTGAGAGAACTGGGAATACTTGGCCCTAAGAGGTATGACTCCATCAATCCCTTCCCTCAAGGCTCAGCAAACCCTGAGGAAGAAGAGGTGGGAAGAGCATCCAAGCTAAAGGAGATTGGAAAATGCTAAGGAAACAAGGCCCTCTACATCAACAGGACCAACGTCCATATGAACTCACAGACTGAGGCAGCATGCACAGGGCCTGCACAGGTCTGGACCAGATAAGACCCCAGATCTGAAAGGAGAAGTGGACACCTGCCCCCATCCCTAACCCAGACTTCATTTCCAACTGATAACCACTTTCAAATGAAAATTTAGTTTCCTCCAAGGGGGTCTCACTGGGGAAACAAACTACTGTTAATGGTAGTCTGCATGCCCAGCATTACATGGCCAACAGAAAACAAACTCAGCAACATCTTTGGAGGTTCCTTGTCTTATAATGTCATGTCAGAGCTTTTCCTTTGTGTGTGTGTGTGTGTGTTTATTTTGTGTTTTGTTTTTTTCTTTCTTTTTTAAAAAAATTTATCTTACTATTTTATTTTATTTATATATTTTTGTCTTTTCTCTTTTTACCCTACAGGTCCTTTGTGTGTGTGTGTACATTACAGCTTCTAGTTTAGTGTTTTTATGAGATTCCTGATTGTGCAGATGAGTGGGTCTCTCTTTCTTGTGTCTTAACTTAGTCTCTTCTTCTTCTTTCTTCTTTCTTCTTTTCTTTCTTTCTTCTTCTTCTTCTTCTTCTTCTTCTTCTTCTTCTTCTTCTTCTTCTTCTTCTTCTTCTTCTTCTTCTTCTTTTGTTTTATTCTACTCCATCGTGTTAGTTTTTGTTCCATCTCATTATATTATATTTTATTTAAAAAAGAATGGTCCCCATCAACTTATATATTTGAATACTTAGTTACCAGGGAGTGGCACTACTTGAAAGGATTAGAAGGATTAGAAAGTATCCTTATTGGAAGTGTGTCATGAGGTGGGCTTTGAGGTTTCTAAAGCCCATGCTAGGCCCAGCCTCCCTCTGTCTCTCTCTGTCTCTGTCTCTTTCTCTCTCTCTCCGTCTTCTTCTCCCCCGCCCCCACCCGGCCTCTCATTTCCTGTAAATTAGGATGTAACTCTCAGTTACTGCTCTGGCACTGTGTGTGCCACCACGCTCTCCACCATGGTGAACATGGGCTAAATCTCTGAAACTGTAAGCAAGCCCCTAATTAATGTTTTCTTTTATAAGAGTTGCCTAGGTCATGGTGTCTCTTCACAGCCATGGAATTGCTGCTAAGATACCTTCCTTTTACTTGTCCCTGATCATCTACATGTATGTTTCCTTGACAGCAAGCATCTGAAATCTGGACACTTATCTTACTCATTCTTTCCTGTTTGCTGAATCAATGAAGAACGACAACAAAGTCTGCTTTGTTCCCTCCTGTGCAGTCATTGTCTAGCTCAGCATTTGGCACAGAGTGTTTTCCCAATAAATACTTGCTGACTGGGGTTAAGAAGTGGAGTGGCGCCTTCCCACCAGTTCCTTTTCGAAGTCGCCCAGCTTAGAATGCAGGGGCCACTTCTCATCATCCTCCTGTACTTATTGTGAAGTCCTGTTGATTATTTCCTCAGCAACCTGTTTCAGACCAGCTCTTTCTTTGTCCAATTCTGTAGCCTCTATTGAACCAAGACACTTTTATGTCACCCTTAAATTAGTGTTATAGGCTCTCCAACACATTCTCTTTCAGAGCACACACTCTCTCTCCCAGTGTAAAAACACTGGGGAGTCCTTTGTTTAGAAATTTACTGCACTTTTATGTCTCCTCAAGGATAGGTTTGAAATCCCTTTGCTGTCGTTGAAAAAGCCCATTTTCTTACTAAGACTAAACCTATGCCAGCAAAATCCATAGGTCACTAATTAAAAGTTCCTATCCTAAACTTTCTAAAGTACTGTCCTCCCAACTGAAATTCTCTCTCCATTCCTGTTTGTCAAAACTTACCCTTTCCTCATCAACCCTAAGTTTAAATTTTACTTTCCATGACTTAAAGGCTTGCTTCTCTCAAATCAATCATTAACTGGCTTGAAATCATACATACATGATCCTTTGTTTACACTTTTAGGCTCTTTTTTTCAGAGATACTCACATAGAAATGCCACTCTTCAAATAAAATGTTCTGAAAACATCACATTTGGCAGTGATGACACATAAATTAGAGATCTAGGTGCTAAGTCTCTGAAGATACCTATGCTCAAGAACCTCGAGAAATCTCCCCATTTCTCTGAAAACACAGTCTCCAGCTCAAAGGCTGCTGGACTATAAGGTACTTTCTGTTCTTGCCAATTAAGATCCTGTATGGTCCACATTTGAGCTGCGCTCTGGGCCTTTTGTGATGTGCTGGCTCTGGGGCTAGTGAGTCAGTATTTAGAGTCCAGGATATACTATCTGGAATCAACAACGGCATGAGCCTAGGAATCTCACTCATCCATCCCTTGGCTAAGTGGAAATAGTAACATGGGTCAAGCATACTTTATCTGAAACTATGGAACCTGGAATAGGGATGGGGTTTGGGACATTTTCCAATAAAGAAATATCTTGGAAATGAGACTCACATCTAAGCACAAAATTCATTCACATGTCCTATGCAATTCATACACATAGTAATTGGGTGATTTTATACATTATTTTCAGAGAGCCTACAGTTTTACTTGAACCCATCACATGGGGGTGAGGTGTTTAATTTCCATTTCTATGTCATGTCACTTCTCAGAGAGTTTCAGATTTTGGAGCATTTTGGATTTAAAGTTTTGTGATTAGGGATGCTCAGCTTATACTGCCTCTCTCATAAGTATCCTGTGAGGAGTAAATGAACTTTTACACACCCAGAACAATTTGGTGCTTGATAAATGCTGCTGCTGCTGCTGCTGCTGCGGCTGCTGCTAATGCAGCAGCAAATGGAACTAGAGAGATGTTTTGCACAAGCCTGAAATTTTGGTTAAATCTGTGTACTTGAAAAGGTAACTTCATGCAGGTGGCAAGAAAACTATGTGCAGTTATGCTACTAAAAAAACTCTTTCATTCAACAAATGCCTACTGGTCATCCTTCGGATCTTTGCTAGCTGTTGAAGAACAAGAAAATCAAGGTTCTGGCCCTCCTAGAGCCAACAGCTTTGAAGAGAGAGTTAAGTCAGTGTATGCTATTATACAACTATGGGCAACCCACAGGTGTGGTAGAGCCTGCTTGTTACAGGTGGTAAGAGGTCAGAGAAGTCAGGACTGAAGCAGCTACAAAGATTTGCTTTAGATGAATGGGGAGGGGGTGAACAGAGGGAAATTTTCCTAATTTACCTGCACACAAAGCATTGTGAGAGGAAGGTAATATGGGAAAACAGTTTGGTGCAAAGGAAGAAAAAAAAAAAGCAGATAGCCAACATTTGATAGGAGTGAGAAAGACCAATGACTCCAAGCCAATGAGATGGCATTGGACAGGGGTAAATCCAAAGTTCTGTTTTCATGTTCCGAATGCCAACTGCACAAGTTCAAGAGTGTGTAACCCAAAACTGACAGTAGTTCATAGGGGAAAATGAGATAAATCAGTGAACAATTGATTTTAAACTCCACACAAGTGAAAGGTTTTCATTCTGGATCAACATCCTAATTAGGAGGCAACTGACAAAATCAGGGATGTCGTTGTTCAAGATGAAGGGTCTGGGGTATACTTGAAGTGGCTCTCAAAAGGACTACTTTAGGGCATTTGTGTTTTAAATCTTAATACAAAATGCTTAAAAGTACATAGTTATAAAATTTAGTTCTAAAAGCTAAATATTTTCAATTAAAAGCCTACTATTCAATTCCAGTATGTTCAACAATCACAATTTTTTTTAGAATTTCTTACATGTACACCTGTAAGAATTTTTGGCAATTTCATATGTGTATGCTCTTGTATAATATTAGCGGGCCCAGCCTTGATATTATACATCCCAGGGGCTCAGGAGAGAGAACCACTAACAGCGAGGACTATTTTCAGGAAATGGAATCTCAGCACACCAAGTTCTATAGTCCACTTGCTTCAATTCCTCTGGCATGACATCCTATATACACAGCTTCAGTTCTGTTCTCGTGCCTAGCTCCTTTCTTGCCTGATTTCTCTCTACATTTATTTACTGCTCCCTCTAAGTTCTATCTTAATTCTCTCGTCTTAACTCTGCCTCATCTAGGTCCTTTTCATCTTGTTCTTACCCAGCTAGTACTTCCCCGTCTGACTCCTCCTCATCTTCCATCTCTTTCCTCTAGGACTCTATTCTAGCCCTTCAATCTAGTTCTTCCCCATCTGTTTGTTCCTCTCAAGTTCTTACCCATCTAGTTCTTCCATTCTCTTTTCTCTTCTCCATCCCTTGTGCCTTGGAAGTCCTGGTATAAATACACTTACAAGCAGTAATCCCTTGGCAGTATAAAGCCAGGCTTCCAGGGTCAAACAGAGGGGTGCTAAGAATCATATAGAAGAACAATAACTGTTAATTATCATTTGCAACCCCAAAGGGAAGTGACCAATGGGGGATGAATTAACTAAAGGCTAAGTTCAGGTAATACCTAAGAAGAGGGATCTTATGTTCTCAACTATAACCTCAAACATGATTGGTAGAAAATGTTAAGAATCTATAAGTTGCTAGGTCAATGGGAGAAAATAAAACTGTCTTCTTTTTTCCTGTGACTCATATCTGTCCAAGCTATCTGCCATTTTTTTTGCAGGGTAGGGGAAAGTGTGCTCAGTCACTAGGCAACCTGTATACAGGTAAATGCCTCTAGTGATAGTTAAAGGGAGATCTGGAACTAGAGGTAAGGTTTGGGAAAGGAGGAAGTAATGCTTAATTGGCACATCTGCCAGGCCTTCTCAAACAGGTAGCCTGGATGCTTAAGTCTGTTCTTAGAAAGTTCGGAGGTATCTCTGATAAGGTACTTTCCTCCATCTGGGGATGGACCTGGCCGGATGCTGCCAATGGTGATAATTACAGGGAGGCTTGAACTGGGGTTCTGGCTGAGCATAGCTGTCAGTGCAGAAGGTTATCTAAATATTCCTAGAAGTGGTTAGATAAGGAGTTAGAGGTCTATAAAGTTAGTAAGGCTGTAAGAAAGGAGGGTCTGAGCTAAATTGTGTAAAGCTATTACTTAACATCCACCTGATCTAGGCGGTGTCTCCTTGTGGAATTTACCTTAAATCAGGAGACTAGCATGTGGAGTGTTATTACTGATAGCCCTTGAAAGTGGCTAAAGGAGATATCTGATTCCAGAGAAAGCCTTTCCTGAAGCTGTTCTCC
Source organism: Peromyscus leucopus (assembly GCF_004664715.2). Classification (NCBI taxonomy): domain Eukaryota; kingdom Metazoa; phylum Chordata; class Mammalia; order Rodentia; family Cricetidae; genus Peromyscus; species Peromyscus leucopus. The sequence continues at coordinate 43,401,140 of NC_051063.1, forward strand.
AAACACCTGGAATGTGTATGTCCAGAGAATGATCAGTCCACACTGTCAGCCCTTCTTAGGGGAAAGTCAATTGGGGAAACTGTGAAGGCACACATGATTTTCATAACAGAAGATAGCTGATATATAACAAGCCAAGTAACACCAAAAGCTCCTTGGGATTTGGCTTTCTCTGAAGGAAATCCTTGATCCCTCCAGGTAGTGGCTTTGCCATAACCAGCTGAGTTCTTATGATCTATTCCTGCGGCCCGCAGCAGTATACAATGTATTTTTGTCAGAGTCAGCTCTTTCTTGTGCCCCTCTCCTGTTGAGTCCCTTCTTCCCAGCCCCGTGTGTGTGTGTGTGTGTGTGTGTGTGTGTGTGTGTGTGTGTGTGTCACTGATTTCAATTTAAGTTGCTTACATGAGTACGGACAGAGGATTATTTACTGGAATTCGGACATCCCAGTGGCTGCACCACTGGAGAAAATGATTCTCCCTCCTCTGGCAACTCATCAGCTGTCAGTAGATCCTCAAGGAGGAGCGGGGGCCTCATGATCCCCTCCTTAATGCATGATGGAATGTTGACGGAGTTCATCTTATGCAATACCACAGCTGCTATGAGTTCATGATAACAACAGCTATGCCGTATCTTTAAAAAAGAGCATTCTGTACTGTCGCTTCCCATCTTTGACTCTTCCATGGTTTCCATCCCTTTTCTGTGACATTCTCTGAATCTTAGATGAGGTGCTATAGACATGCTATTTAGGGCTGAGCATTCAAAAGTCTCTTATTCTTAGCATTTTGACCAGTTATGAGTCTCTGCATTAACTACTGCCTACTGCAAAGCTAACCTTCTCTAACCAAGGCTGAGAACAGCACTAGTCTGTGAGCATGAACATAAATATTTGGAAACTGCTTTGACACCATGCTCATTTAGTAAACAAATTGTACTACATTCTCTCCCAGTTCCTGTGCCATTCCCAACTATGGACTTTTGAACAGATTTACAATATCAGGCATGAATTCCTTCTTACAGGGCAATATTCCAATCAGAAAGCAATTGGTTGTGCCCATAACAGTCATGCCACCATTGAGCCAATGGGCATTTCTTGCCTGGAAGGTTGGCATTGAAGCATACAGTGTCCACAGATGGGGAAGAACTGTTGAGGATTTTCCTTCCCAGCAGCCTGCGCAGCGGCTTCTAGCACTAGAATGCTAGCCAGCAGGGAAGACGCTTCCAATTTAGCACTCCAGCTTGATTTCTTTAGATCCGATAACCGACGTGTACGTTTTCTTCAGCAATAAAGTTTCATTGTCTAGTTCCAGTGAGTAACCAACTGTGAGCAACAGCAATAGCTGCATTGTTCGGGAATCCCTCAAGCCTCACCGGCCAACAACTCATAAGGATATATCTCACATTTAGCCTTGGGATTTTGTTTAATAATCCTTGGCTTCTAGGAGCAGCATTATCAACTTATACAGAGTTGATACTCATCAATAGTCAAATCATCCATTCAAACTCTTGTACTTTATACATTTTTATAAATTATATTTTAGTTTATAAAGTATTAGGTTTCTATGTGGTTTTTCTTCATGCATCCACAGTTTTGGTTAACTCTCCCTCCATCCCTCTCTTCCTTCTATATCCATGCCCCATCCCAATTTAAAGGGGTTTTGGAATAACGCTTCACCCTACTTATAAACTTAAATTATGCTTATAAGTTTAACAATATCTTATTTTTGCAAATCTTTTATTTATGAGTTAGTAAAAGATAAAACCTAATCTCCTAAGTAATTATTATAAAATAATATATTTGTAAATATGATTCAAATTGTCTTCAATGTCCTGATACTGAACATACATTTAGTAAGATTTTCACTTAGTTCATAAGTCTAGGTCCAGTTCTCAATTATGTAATTTAACTGTGGCTAATAGTATGACACTCAAAAAAGTTCTAAATTCATAATTATAAAGTATATTATAAAGTATATATAGTATATATAGTATATATATATATATATATTTCTACACGTACAAACTTTTCAATACAAAAATACTAATGTCTTCAGTTTGATTTTCTTAAAATATGTCTATATAATTCTAAACCTTTTAAGTTGGAAAGAGTATAGTCAGTAAGTTAAATATTTTATTACCCTGAACATTGTGGGCAATTACCTCCTCCTATATAATATTGGAATGGCCTTTACAGAATTAAATTACAAAATGGCCACACGTGTAAATGAGGAACTCCGTAATCCTCTTCTTTGAATGCCTGAAACATAATTTGTTTTTATTGTGATGGCTACAAAGTCAGAGTGGCATACGAAAGGGGGAGGACAGAGAAAGTGTTAGTCATTCTCCTGAACTCAAGTTTTATGAATCATCCAGTTTTTATTCTTTTCATAGTGCATGCAACTCCTAACAGTTTGACAGTCTGACTAGATTTTACATTTCCTCGGCTCTTAAATTAGTGTCTTCTTCATCTAACTTTGAAAGTCTTTGTATTTGATTTAAAAAAAAAAAAACATTCAATTTTTCATGGATTTGTGTTAGAGATGCATCTTTCTTTCAGTAGTATTGGGAGATACACTATACACTAAAGCTCTCTCTCTATGTTTTAAGTTGCTTTTTATTCCAACCTGCAAGACCACCAAGCATGAGTCTAACTCCATAGTACTTAGTACTTGGCAGATCATGCCAGCTGCTTTCTGTGTACCACTAGTCCAGGCATATTTTATAAGCTCTCATGATAACATAATTAATGTCATCCAAGGACAGCCACTGGGCTGCAATGAGAATTGGGCAGCAGCATCCACATGAAGTGACACAAAGGAGGTTTTAGGGAGACATAAGAACAACCCACAAATGTGTGAAAGGTCCCAGGAAAGTGGTAGTAATAGGTTTCTTTTGCTTGGCTCCTGAGACCACGGAGCAGATGTAACAGAGGAGAAGGTAGATTGGAAAGTGCCTCTGTGTAAAAAGTGAATGAGAAGAGTCAGAACACACACACACACACGCACGCACGCACGCACGCACGCACGCACGCACGCACACACACACTATTCTGAAGACATGAAGAAGGGTATTAGAAACTACGAAGGGGAAAGCTCGGAGAGGCAGACAGGAACTCAGAGAAGTAGTAAGGAACACAGGGTTAACAGCTGCACAGTTGCTTACTGGGAGGTTGTGGGGATCTCACCAAAACATAAGCCAGACCCCCCTCCCCCATGGTAAAGAGATTGGCAGTCCTACCCTGGAGAAAAACCCACAGTCCTATGAGTCACAAACCCCATGGTAGGTTTTGGTGAGGCACTGATTCTTCTAGAGTGACGGGTCAACAGTGGAAAAGAAGTCCTTTGTCACACCATCTTTCTCTAGATCTTGTTTCGTTTTGAGTTGCTGTTTCATAGAGGTTTATTTTCTCCTCTCTTAGTAATACTAGAGATTGAGCCTTCAAGAGTAGGGTGCTCACTAAGAATATCCTCAAATAAAAATGGAAGCTATAACCAATTGTGCATACCACACCACCAAAGCAATCTCATTGGGTAAAAGCACCACATTTCCCTTTTTCCTTCATCAAGATTGTTTTCTCTTGGGGGAAAAAAACCCCAAGAGATTGTAAGTCCACAACTGCCAAATTCCAATGGCACTGAAATACTTGACATCCTGGGCAAACAGTTTTAGAGTCTGCTTCTAAATATTATCAGTACCATCAATGAGGAAACGAAACAGATGAAAGAAGGAAACTATTGAGAACATAGAGAGGAGAACCAGCAACATAGAAGAGAAAGCTAGCCGCATGAATGTGAAATCCAGTAAGGAGACGGATACTGGGGGGAAGGGGATTGGGAGCATCAAGGTTTGTGCATAATAAGTATTCTTTGAACAGGATTCCAGCTGCTCAGGAAATAAGGCCGATGACTGACAAATGGGACCTCATGAAATTAAAAAGCTTCTTACTGAGAAGGAAACAGTTAACCGAGTGAAGAGGTATCTAGACATCAAAGAACTTGAAAGAGAAAACAAACAATCCAACTAAAAATGGGTTAAGGAGGCCAGCAGTGGTGGCACATGCCTTTAATCCCAGCACTCGGGAGGCAGAGGCAGGCGGATCTCTGTGAGTTCGAGGCCAGACTGGTCTACAGAGTGAGTTCTAGGAAAGCTGGGGCTACACGGAGAAACCCTGTCTTGGAAAAAAAATTTTAAAAAAACTAAGGAGCTAAACACGGACATCTTACAGGAAGAAATTCAAATGGCCAGTAAGTATTTTTAAAGTGTTTGGCATGCATAGTCATCAGGCAAATGCAAAGAAAAACTACTGTAGCATTCCCTTTCAGTCAAATAGCTAACATCAAGAAAACAAGCGACAACAAATACTGGACAGTGCATAGGGGGGCGGGGGGCGGGCAGAAACATTTGTTTACTATTGGCGGGAGTGCAAACTGGTGCAGCCACGATGGAAATCAGTGTGGAGATGTCTCAAAAGGCCAAAAACAGTCCTTTAATATGGCCCAGGTACACGACTCCTGGGAATGCACCTGTAGGACTCTACGTCCCACTCCAGAGATGCTCGCCCATCCACATTTGTTGCTGCATTATTCCCACAGCAAGGAAATGGAACCAACCTGGATGTTCATTACTGGATGAAGGAAAAAGGGAAATGTGGTGCTTTTACCCAATGGGATTGTTTTCAGCCATAAAAAGATGAATGGAATTGGAAAATGATAAATCAAAGAAAGCAACTGCCTCAAGAAGACGAGCACCGCCTGTTCTGTTTCTTAGCTTGTCATTTTTATATGTGCATATCTACAAGGGAGAAATGAAATGGAAATGGAGGAAACTAGAAAGGTGCCCGAGAGAGAGTTTAAAACTTACTTTCAGCAGAAAATTACCCTATAACTAAATAACGGTGAATATTCTCTATGCTATATTTAAAACCTAAAGTCGTGTGTAATTGAATTAGTATCTGGCCATTTATGAAATATTTTAAATTCCCAATTGTATTTTGTTAGGAATTGCTGTTCAAATGTACTTCTAGACTTATTTCCTCTTCTGATTGGTAATGAAAGTATTGCAGTATGCTCTTTCATAGATTTCTATTCATTTATCTATTTCCACTGTGTTTCTTCTTTAAATTTTATTGTTTATTTCTTTTATTTTGTATTGGGAGGCATGCACACAACCATTGGATGGGTGTGGAGGTTAACTGGTTTTCTCTTCTTCCCCAAGTGGGTCATAGGAAATAAACCTCAAGTCACCAGACTAGATGACAGACAACTTTACCTGTTAAGTCATCTTTCTGACCCAGAGTTTCATTTTTATTTAAGTTTTGATGTGTTTCATCTTTCACTATTTCTCATAATGTAGCAAGCAAAACTCCCCAGTGTGTTCGCCCTGAGAATCTGAGCTGGAAGTGTCTCTCAAGTGTATTGGGAATGTGAAAAGCAAACACAGTACTGAACCTGTGCACATGATCCGTCTCTGTATTTTCACAGTCCACTGAGCAGCAGGCACCTTGCTGAAAAGATGGGACTGTGGCTGTCAAGCTGTCCACTAGAGCCTGGGAGTTCTGTGTGCAGCAGTGAACCTCGCGACAGGTGTTTCCTGAGGTCAATCCATTTGCTAATGTCAGGCTTGGGACTAACAGACTCACAAGTTATGTCAAGTGTTAAGATCAGCTCTAAGCCCTTAGAACTACTTTCCTGGGAGGAAGTAATCTTATGCAGCCACTTTGGAAATCAAGGTGGATATCCTTCAAAGTATTAAAATAGAACTTCCAGAATGTCTGGCCCCTCTGATCTCAGTCATCATGCCACAGAGATACTTGCACACCCATGATTATTGCTTCAATAGCCAAGATACAGAACCAGCCTAGCTGCCCATTAACAGATGCATGGATAGAGAAAAAAATAGTGTATGTGCACAATGGAATTTTATTAAGCCATAAAGAGAAATGTAGTCATAACATTTGTAGCAAAATGAATGAAATTAGAAATTATTGTGGTATGTGAAATAGACCAGACTAAGAAATACAAATATCACAAAACAAAAAAGTGGAAGGGGCCTAGGATAGGGAAGGAAGACAGAAATATCTCTCTCACGTGTAACCTAGATTTAAATATATATGCCTACATACATATAAATGTAATACATTTCAATATATTTACATGTATTTATAACATGAAAACAGAGGGAGATTTTGGTAGGAGGAAGCAGACAAGCAAGATGGTAACAAAGGCCCTGGGGAAGAAATATGGACAAAATATTCATGAACATATCATAACAAAACCCATTATTTTGTATGATAATTGAACTTTTAAAAGATGTAACACAATAGCAAACTCAGAATAAGCAAGATCTTTGTGATACCTGGCTTTCTCACAGGGAGAATGTTGCCTCAGGAGAAAGGTTGAGTCACTCTGGCTAGACATATCTGCGTGATTCGGGGTACCCGTCAAGAGTGGACCAGATAAGCTTCTAACAATAGTCATGATGTTGTCATAAATGGTTTATAATGTGTCTTCCACCTTTGAGAGTCTCTGATTACAGTAAACAGTTTGCAAGGCTAGACAGCTCATAAAAGACACCTAAATGCCAAAACTTAACGGTGTCATTAAATTGTCCCTTATACTGGAGCATAGCCATGTCAACCCTGATGCTAAGAAAAGCTTCCGTTGTTCCTGGGACAGAAAGCCCTTTGAGTTGTACAGAGATATCACAAAAGATGGATCTGAGAAGCAAGACAGGGGGCTCATAAGCGAGGGAAAAAAGCCACAGTTGGAAGAAATTAGAGCCTCAGTGTAATCAAGAGGAGCAGTTACTTGAAAAGGAGAGAGAATATACCACCACTCTGCACTTTAAAAAGGGGAAGTGACGGAAAAGGTTCATTGTAAGACCTTGAAGATACAATCATGAGTGTGTGTGTGTGTGTGTGTGTGTGTGTGTGTGTGTGTGTGCAATAGATAATAATTTAATCAAAGAAGATGTTATCTAAATGTGTATCTAGATAGAGCAAAATAAAACATTTCACCATTAGTAGTCATTATATTGTCATAGTACTATTAGCTAGTGTTTGGTAAATCCCTGGTCAATAACAGGCACCACATCCGGTATGTTCTATACAGTATGCTGGTTCCCATCAGGAGCAGATTCAGCATGATGTGTGATTCAGAGAAGACGGGGAGGCCTAAAAAGCACTGTAGAAAGATATTCATTGACCACTCTTCACAAAAATGAGTTTTCAGATTCTCTAGTCACACACCTGACTTTGAAACTCAGTCCCACCATTTCACCAGGCATAGACAACTTACATTTTCAGAACCTCAGCTTTCATGAATACGGATAAATGATAGGGCCACTGAGTCGTAGGACACAGGTACACGGTGTATATTCACAACATGGAAGCTCCTTTTCTGTCACAGGAAGAGTGGAACTTTTTCTATAAAGGACTAGATTGTAAATATTTTAGGCTTATGGGACATCCAGACTATATCACAGCTATTCAACTGCCCAACTATTTTATTTATGGATAGTGAAATTTGAATGTTATAAAACTGTCACACACACCCAAAATATTCTTCTTTTTATCTTTTTCAACTATTTAAAAATATAAGACCTATCTTTAGCTTGCAATTTGTGGGCTGCAGTTTGCGAGTCCCTGGGGCAGCATTCAGAGAACCTTTTCCTCCACTCCACATTCATCATGACTGAGCCTGCTCAGGTCATCAGTCTTGACCCCAGAATACTTTTCCTCTCTAATAATTCATCATTTTCTCACTTTGGCTACCATTTAAAAAGAAAAACCAAAAATATCTTGGGTAAGTGACGATACAGTGTTAAATATCATAAGAGGAAGTAGCCTGCCTCTGTGGTATTTTCATCCCTAGCAGAGGAAGCCAAGAGTAATTGTGGGAATCTGGTGGCCAGTGTCTTACCATAATCTCCCTCTCTCCTCTCTCTCTACACTCAGCAAAACCTGCCTGCCTCCTCACTGCAGCTCTCCACTTGTGAGACATATGTTCCCAAACAGAAGTTGCAAAGTAAATTGTTCAGTTATTTTTGAAATAGCCTATGAAGAACATGAGAACACATACACATTTTTGCATATGCATACATATTCATAGAAAAAAGCTGGGAATATAGCAAAATGCTGATGGTTATGATTACTGGATTATTCTCTTCATCATTTTCTTCCTGTTGTCACAAAATCCCTTCTTAAGGGCTTCTGAGACAGCTCAGGAGGTAAAGGCAACCACTGGTAAGTCTGACACCTGAGTTCAAGCCCTGGAACCCATGTGAAAGGAGAGAATTCACTTCCACAACTTGTTCTCTGACCTCCACAAACATGTCATAGCACCAATGTGCACATGTGCACCCATACACACACAAAATTAATAAAGAGGATGTGATAATCAAGACCTTCTCAACCTATGGCAAGCAGTTGAAGCTGGCCATGAAAGCAACGTGGGTGCCATTAATAATATTTTAAAGCATAAACTGATCAAAACAGGCTAGCACTCAGCCTGACTGTGCTGCCTTTGAGGGGTTTTGTTACCACTTTTTAAAATCAGCATCATGTTGGTCTCCAAAATAAATGAGCATCTCAGCAGGGCGTTGGTGGCGCACGCCTTTAATCCCAGCACTCGGGAGGCAGAGCCAGGTGGATCTCTGTGAGTTCGAGGCCAGCCTGGGCTACCAAGTGAGTCCCAGGAAAGGCGCAAAGCTACACAGAGAAACCCTGTCTCGAAAAACAAACAAACAAACAAACAAAAATAAATAAATAAATAAATAAATAAATAAATAAATAAATAAATAAATAAATGAGCATCTCTATCCCAATGAACATTGAAAAGGGATATCAGCTAGGCATGTATTTATTTATGAGAATTTCATAAATGAATATTGTGTTTACATAAATTCAATCACTCCCTCTCTCTCTTCTTGCTCTCCCCACATCTCTTCCCATTCCCTCTCAAGTTCATGACCTCTTCTTATATAATTACTATGGCTACAGATCCATTCACACACACACACACACACACACACACACACACACACACACACACACACTATGCAGGAATTGATACAGAAGCTATGGAGATATGCTGCTTACTGACTTGTTGCACATGGCTATCTCAGATGGCTTTATTACACCATCCAGGGCTACCCCAAGAGTGGTACCTCCCACAGTGAACTGGCCCCTTCCTCATTAATCGTTAGTCATGAAAATGTACCACAAGCTCACCCACAGGACAATCCAGTGAGAGCATTTTCTCAACTGAGGTTCCCTCTAACATTCCTCTAGTTTGTGTCAAGTTGACATAAAACTAGCCACTATAGTCATCACTCAGGTCTTGTTTAGGCAAACACATTTTTGAGATTTCATCGGTATAGTTTTCCTGTCCTGTCTAGAAGACACTATGTCATAGCGGGTATCCTGGCCCTCTGGCTCTTAAAATCTTTTTTTTCCCCCTGTAATGCCCCCTGAACCTTGGGTGTAGGAGCTTCATTATAGATGTATCAGTTGGAACTGGATTTCCTGCTTATTATTTGCATTTTGACCAGTTGTGGGATTCTGTAATAACTTTCATATACTTGCTTTGATGAGGGTTGAGAGCTACACTTACCTGTGGATATAAGGATAAGTATTTATGATACAATTAGAAACTATAATGATTTGGGGGAAATGACAGTAGTAGGGTCTCTGCTAGGATCCATGACCTCTCCAGACATGAGTAGCTGGCTGGCTTTATAGTACCAGACACGAATTCCTTCCTATTAAGCAGGCTTTAAATCCAATTAGATAGCTGTTGGTTACCCCCAGGATATAGGTTCCACTACTGTACCCTTGGGAACATCTTGCCAGGGTGATAATTGCTAAGGTTCATAGGCTTTGCAGAGGGACAGGATTACTGATTGCTTTCTCCTTTGGCAGCTTGCAAAGCACCATCAGATACTATGAGAGAGAGCCTGTCCTCAGGGAGCAGGCTTCAGGTCAGTTTCCTGCTTGTTTCCTCCAAGTCCTGTGTCCAAATGTTTGGTGTCTTCAGCAATAGGGTCTTATCTTCAAGTTCTGAGAGGCAGCCAAGGACAACGGCAATAGCCTATGTAGTTTGAGAGTCTCCTAGATCCCCTGACCAGTAACTCAAAGGGAGGGTTCCCTTGCCTGGCACTGGGATTTTTGTTAGTCTATGACTCTTGAAGGGGAGCATTATCACACCCGGGGTATAACTTCATTAAATAATAGTGATGTATGTGTGTGTTATTTAAAAATGAATGTTTGCAGAAATGAATCAATTACATATCTATTTTAAAATAAGCTTATAAAATATTTCCTTGTGGCTTTTTGAAACATCTTTAGTATTATTCATTTCTCCTTCCCTCCCCCCTTACCCTGCTCAGTCAATTCACCCCCTCTCCATGTTTTTTCCCTTTTCCCCACCTCAAAGCATCTGTATCCTACCATCGCCCTCTCTAAAGCTCCTTCTTTCCTTTCCCTTCCCACAGGGCCCTTTTTTTTTTTTTTTTTTTTTTTTTTTTTTTTTTTTTCCTGTTCTGGATCTCTCTCTCTGTGTCTCTCTTCGTTCTCTGTTCTGGATCTCTCTCTCTCTCTCTCTGTAGACCAGGCTGGCCTCGAACTCACAGAGATCCTCTTGTCTCTGCCTCCCAAGTATTGGGATTAAAGGTGTGTGCCACCACCACTTGGCAGCCACAGGGTCCATTTTTATGGATTCTGTGTTTATTCCAGGTAACATACACAACTCATAAGATTCAGAACTAGGATTCACAAATGAGAGAACATGTGACATTTGTCTTTCTGGATCTGGGTTATTTCAACTCAATATAGTATTTTCTAGTTCTAGTCATTTACCTAAAAAGTTTGTTTTTCTTTACATCTGAATAGAAATCCATTGTGGATATGTACCACATTTTTATTATCCATTATCAGTTGAAAGACATCTAGGCTCTTTTCATTTCTTAGCTATTGTAAGTAGGGTTGCAATGAACATGGCTGAGTAAGGATCTCTGCAATAGGATATGAAGTCCTTTGGGCATATGCCAGCAAGTGATATAGTTGGGTCATATGGTTAGTCAATTTTTAGTCTTTAGAGAAATCTCCACATTGATTTCCATAGTGGTCTCACTAGTTTGCAATCCTACCAAGTGAATGAGGGTTTCTTTCCCCCCATATCCTAACTAGTAGTCATCAGTTGTTTTCTTGGTTTATTTATTTTGCATTTGAACTTTTTATTTTTAAAAATAGACATGACAACAGTTGGCACATTTCCTGTCTCAGAGGAAGAAGACATAAATGTTTTTCTTCCTCAGAGAAATTTTTTTAAATTAAGAATAGATTCTTTTCTCAAACAATATATTCTGATGACAATTTCTCCTCCCTCTACTCCTCCCAGTTCTTCCTCCCCTCCCTCCCTCCCCTCCCCTCCCCTCCCCTCCCCTCCCCTCCCCTCCCCTCCCCTCCTATCTGGATCCACTCCCTTTCTGTCTCTCACTAGAAAAGAACAGACTTCTAAGAGGTAACAACAAAACATAACAAAATAAAATATAATAAGCTAGAGCAAAAGCTGTCACATCAAAGTTGGACAAGGCAAATCAACAAAAGGAAAAATGCCCCAAGAGAAGACACGAGAATCAGAGACCCACTCGTTCACACACTCAGGAGTCCCACAGAACGACTAAACTTAAAGCTATAATTTATATGCTGAGGACCTGGTGCAGAGCTGCTGCGTTGGCCCCGTGCCTGCTGCTCCAGTCTCTGTGAGTCTAAATGACCTTTGTTTGCTCAGTAGTTTTAGAGGGCCTTGTTCTCCTGGTGTCCTCCACCCCCCTCCCCCATTCCTGCTGCCTCCTCTTCTGAGGGGTTCCCTGCTCTGATTGGTCAATAAATAAAACGCTGATTGGCCAGTGGCCAGGCAGGAAGTATAGGCGGGACTAACAGAGAGGAGAAAAGAACAGGAAGGTGGAAGGAGTCACTGCCAGCTGCCGCCAGGACAAGCAGCATGTGAAGATGCCGGTGAGCCACGAGCCACGTGGCAAGGTATAGATTTATAGAAATGGATTAATTTAAGATATGAGAACAGTTAGCAAGAAGCCTGCCACGGCCATACAGTTTGTAAGCAACATAAGTCTCTGTGTTTACTTGGTTGGGTCTGAGCGGCCGTGGGACTGGCGGGTGACAAAAATTTGTCCTGACTGTGGGCCAGGCAGGAAAACTCTAGCTACAGTTCCCTGAGGTCTGAGGGGAAGGATTTGAAGGAAGCATCCCATTTCGAGCTGTTGTACCAAAATCTCACTCTCTGCATAATCTCTGGCTGTGGGTCTCTGTATTTGTTCCCATCTGCTGGAGGAGGAAGCTTCTCTGATGATGGCTGAGTAAGGCACTGATCTATGGTATACCAGAATATCATTAGAAGTCATTTTATTGTTAGTTTCCTTTTTGTTTTTCAGACCAGTAGTATATGGTTTACCCTAGGTCTCTGGGCTAGCTTGTCTCCGGTTCTTGGTCACCCAAGCAGTATCAGGTATGGGTTCCAATTTGTGGAGTGGGCTTTAAATCAAGTCAGACATTGGTTGGTTGCTCCTACAGGTTTGTGCCACCATTGCCCTAGCATATTTTTCAGGCAGGGCAGATTGTAGATCAAAGATCTTATGGCTGGGTTGATGTACACATTTCTCTTCTGGTAGCCTGCAGAGTACCTTCCTGTACTAAAGACATTAGAATGTTTTCTTGATTTATAATGCAAGACATTGTACATTCTTCAACTGTCCTGGAGAGTGAGTTGGTGATAGTTATCAGAATTATCAATGCTGCTAATCCTTTCCCATTAGGTAACTGATCTCCTAAGAATGAACCCCGAGGGATGCCGGGTGGTGGTGGTGCATGCCTTTAATCCCAGCACTCGGGAGGCAGAACCAGGCAGATCTCTGTGAGTTCGAGGCCAGCCTGGACTACCAAGTGAGTCCCAGGAAAGGCGCAAAGCTACACAGAGAAACCCTGTCTCGAAAAACCAAAAAAAAAAAAACAAAAAACAACCCCGAGGAAATTATACTAATGCATACATGGAATTTTATAATTAAGATGTTCATAATAGCTTGTGTATGGATATGTGATAAAGGGACTGTTTCTCCCAGGGATTTGGAGTAGGGGAGCAGTATTTTACACACAATATTTGATGAAGGGAATAGAACATGACGGCAAATGCAAAGAGCTAAGTATAAACTGTTCATATGATATACCTTAATTTTGACAAAGTTAGAAATGAATATTGAATAAACAAATTATTTAATAATTAATTTGTAAGTGGCTATATGATCAAAACTGATTTGGAAAGAAACTCTCAAAGTAATTTCTCTATGCCTATAAATGTTTTATATATGCCCTTCATGTCAACATGTATATTGTGGCTACCTCATCAACTCAGTTGAGTTTTGAAACACCCAGGAGACACATGTCTAGATGTATCTTGAAGGAATTTCCAGAGAGGCTCAACTGAGGAGGTAAGAACTTCCCTGAATGTCTGTGTCACCATCTCATGGGTTCATGTCCCTGACTGAATAAAAAGGAAAAGAGGAAAAGGCCAGCTGAATATTAGCATTTATTCTCTTCTTTGCTTCCTGGTCTGCATCGTGAAGCCACTTCCACCATCTCCACACCTTTGCTTCCATGATGGACTGTGTTTCTCCAAGCCGGGGGCTAAAATAAACCCGTTCCCCTTTACATTGTTTTTTTGTCAGGTATCTGATCACAGTGACATTCATCAATTTGTTCGAATTCTTCCTGGCATATCAGCACTGACAGTGAAAATGACGGCCATGGTTTGTTACTTAACTTTCTGAAGGCTGTGGAGATAAAACAAGACAAACACAAGGCTTTTGACACATGTCTACAAGTATAAGTTGCACAGTAACTTGTTCAGTTTTTCAAAAGTTAGTCTCTAGAGCTGGAGAGTTAGCTCTACAGTGAGAAAGAGCAGTTATGGAGCAGCATGAAGACCTGAGTACAAATCTGCAGCACCCACATAAAATGCCGGGCATGGCCGTGCATGCCTGTAGCCCAGCACAGAGGGTCAAACACGAGTGAATCCCTGTTCACTGTTCAGCCAGCCCAGCCAAAATAGAGAGTTTCTCGTTGATTGACAGACCCTGTCTTAAAGGAATTAAGTGGAGAGTACTAGAGGAAGACATCTTTCTTTGCCTTCCGCATGTGAGTTTATGAGTGCACACTCATGTGTGTGCAAAACATACACATGCACACTTGATCGATTAATTAAAACAATAAAATAAAGAAAACGAACATACAGATACATAGCACAAATACACATATGTACTTTTGTACATTCACATAGAAGAAAACAAAACACCATTAGGAGAGACACCAGAATGCAGTCGGCTGTTACAATTGTGACAGGGTGACCATTGTTGAGGGGTTTCGTTGTTTTCTTTGTATTTTTCTACATTTTATAGATGACTTTCATTTTAAATGAATATGTATTTCTTTTCATATGGTAATTGATAGTAAAGGGTTTACAATAATAATATCAATAACATCCAAGTTAGGCTCCATTCTGAGCCCTTGAATTTCCTCTTTACTCTTGACATGTGGGAGGTGGTTCACAGATAAGAGTACATGTTAGGGAAAGATATAAAGCCATATTGATCATCCTTACAATGTACTCTGTGCTGGCATCTTCTATTGGCTTCGGCAGATCCCTTTCTGCTCTTCTCTGCTCATCTCAGTGCCCCTGTGGACTGATGTGGAGAGGTTTGCTCTACAGAAGCACCTTTGCCCACTGGTACCAGCCAGCCCTGGTCAAAGCAGTGTATATACACCTTCAGGGTCTGGGAAAGTCGAGCTCCACAGCTCCTACCACTCAAGGACTTCCTTCTTCTAAGGTCCTAGTGAGTAGTTTCCCCACCTTGTCCCTTCAAGTCTGGTGGCAATAGAGTCCTTACTCTCCCTGCTCCATAACTCTTCCTCATTCCTTATCATTTTCTCTCCTCATTCCTTACCACTTTTTCTAAGTGTTGCCCAGATCACTAAAGTCAACCATTTATTGAATGTCTCTTTATATCTGAATTCGGTCAAGTTTCCTGCTGAGCCAGGGATGCAGAGATACGTGGCTATCCTATCCCAGAGTCATCATATACATCTGTTATGGTTTAAATGTAAAAGGTCCCCTGCTGATGGATGTGTTTGGACACTTGATTTCAAAGTTTGGAGCTGTATGGGGGAGTTGTGCAACCTTTAGAAACAGGCCTAGCTGGAGGAAGCAGGCTGCTTGGAGGAAGATCTTACGGAGTACAACCAGGATTGCCTGGTTCTGGAAGAATCTCTTTCCACTTCCTGGCTGATGCCATGTAAGGAGCACCTACAAGCTCCTCCCACCAGGTAGCTCACTGCTTCTGCTTCCATGCCTTCTCCCTCATGATATACAAACCCTCTCAAAGCACGAACCAAAGCAAACACTGCCTCCCTTGTGTTCCTTTAGCTGATATTTTGCCACAGCAATGAGAAAAATAACTAATATTGTATCCCTGTTCACACTCTACCTGCTGAATCCCTAGGGCTCTCCCCTAATGTCATCCTTGCTATAAGCACAGTGGCTCCTGGGTCTTCACCAGACATCTCTGCACTGGGATCAGGGGATATGATGGGACCTCCATTGAAGGGACTATCCATGAAGCTGTACTCTTGGATAGTCTGAGTGGTGTCGCAATGTCCAAGCACAGCCCAGATGTCTAGCCACTATAGCTAATCCACCATTGACCCTTCTCCTTTCCATTCCTGATGTATTGTCCTCTTTGGTTTTTTAATTCTCATATGCACTCTCTGGGAGTAGTTAATCCCCAATCTGAGGAAACTTTCCTCATCTCCCAGTGTGTCCTGTTCATACCAGTTCAGTCTTGTGCTCCTTTAGTTCCAGAGGTAGCTACAGCCTTCTCGTCACCATCTCTGCAAAAGTTCTGGCCCAGATCCTAATGGGAAGTGGGAGGTGTTAGAGCGTAGGAGAAGAACCAGAGGATAATCCCAGCCAGAAATGCCGATGAATGCTATGCAAATTGCTTATCATGTTCACATATGTGAAACAACAGTCTTGTGCTTTTTCTAATGAAAATATGACTTCAAAGCTACATTACATGTACTTTGACCTTCTCTGTGATGTGTAATCACTGCCATTTGGAAGAATCCTATGGAAAGCATCTCATGTGACACTTAAAAGATGGATCAGCACTCTATTCTAATTCCATGCAGCAAGTGCAGTTATCATTGGTCCTTCTGTATCATAATGCTTCTGTCCAGTGCTGATTCTCCATGGCCTGTCTGGCACTGGCTACTTTTCTGAGTGGGATGCCTTTATGTCTACTTACAGGGATTCCTTAATCACTATGGAGCCATGTTCATAATCTATTTCTGTTTAACAAACATCTCCAAACTTAGTTGCTTATTATTTATTATAACTCATGATTTCAGAGCTTAGCTGGATAGTTCTTTTTCTGGTACTCTTTGGGCTAACTCATAGAGCTATGCATCAGGGATGGCATCTCAGGGCTTTGCTAACATGATGCATGTCATCACAAAGTGGTCTCAGATTCCTGGAGGATGAGAACAGAAGCCTCAGAAAAGTGTCATTACTACCACATCTCATTAGCCAGAGTATGTTCTAGAATCAATCCAGAATCTAAGAGACAGAAATACATCCCTGTTCTTCACAAGGAGGAGCCACAAAATCACAGTGCCACAGCACACAAAAGGTGGAAAATATTGTTCCATCTTCATAAACAAGCTAACAGACACAGGGGGGATTAAAAAAAACCCTCTAATTTTCAAGATAAACCCTTAGTTTAAAAAATAATAGCCGGTGCGGGGGTGGGGGGTGGCGGGGCGGGTGGGGGGCACGCCTTTAATCCCAGCACTGGGGGGGGGGGCAGAGGCAGGTGGATCTCTTTGAGTTTGAGGCCAGCCTGGTCTACAAAGCAAGTTCCAGGAAAGGCGCAAAGCTACACAGAGAAACCTTGTCTCGAAAAACCAAAAAAAAAAAAAAAAAATAATAATTTATCAATCAGGTGATTTTGACAAATTTCATCATAACATATTATATGAGTATATGATATAAAACAATAAAAGAATAATAATTAAAATTAAACTAATGTACTTCTTAAAATATAACATTCCCAATACTCTGGAAGTTCCCTAATGCTTTTTTATAGTCAATACTTCTGTTCCTCAGTGGTAACCATGGTCCTGAATGTCTTGCTAATTGTTCCATTGGACTATTTATAATTTTGTCACAGGAGTTGGTATGCTTAAACTATATATTTCTTACTCTCTTTGATGAACACCACATGACATACATCATTCTTTGACTTGCTTCCAACACTCCGTGTTGCTTTTGTGGCTCATCCACGTTTGTGCAACACTGTGCCTTTTCAATTTACACTTCTATGGAGTTTTTGCTTGTGTTGATGCACATCAACTAATTTATACTTTCACTCTCATTGGACTTTGGGTTTTTCTTTTACATCTTGCTGATATGCATTTGCAATAATTCATTTAGAGTATATAACCTAGTCCTAAAGGAACTTTGGAAAATTATATATTGTGTAATGTACTTCTTAAAATATAACATTATATACTTATATACTATAAGTCATGATGAAATTATAATTTGTCAAAATCACCTCATTGATAAATTAATGATTTTGTAACTAGAGATTTATCTTGAAAATTAAGAGAAGTGTTTTATTCACCTTCTGTCTGTTAAACTGTTTCTAGAGATGGCATAATCTTTTCCACAATGTTTGGCTTTACTAGGCAACAGCAAACTACAACTTACTCCCCTTCTAACATCCTGTGAAAACTCCCAATGCTTTATCTCTAAGCCAACATATGATCTCTTAAAGTTATTTTTTCCAATTCAGTGATATGAATTAGTATGTCACTCTGTTTTCAGTGGGCATTTTATTCACTAATGGGGTTGAGAATATTTCCATAGACTTATTGATCATTTCTCTTTATTAGTCTATAAAATGTCTATAGACTGCCAGATGGTAGTGGTGCATGCCTTTACTCCCAGCCCTCAGGAGGCAGAGGCAGGCGGATCTCTGTGACTTCAAGGCCATCCTGGTCTACAGATTGAGTTCTAGGACAGGCTCCAAAGCTACACAGAGAAACCCTGTCTCAGAAAAAAAAAAAAAAAGCCATAGACATATTTTGCCTGTTTCTATTGTCTTTCAGCTATTCTTAAGAAATCTTCATACTCTCAAGATACCACCCAGTCACTTATATTAAAATATCTTTTTTCCAGCTTATGGGTCATTTTTTACAGTTGCCAAATTATGTTTCTTTCTAATGTCACTAATTTCATTTAAAAAACACCCCACTTCTCTGACTACAACCCCTTGTCTTTGAACCTCAACTCTTCCTGAAAAAATTCCTTTTCTATTCTTCTAGAGCAGTAGTTCTCAATCATTATAATGCTGCAAACCTTTAATACATATTGTGGTGACCCCCAACATAAAATTATTTTCGTTGCTACTTCATAACTAATTTTGCTACTGTTACAAATTGTAATATAAGTATCTGATATGAGACTTCCACGAAAGGGTTGTTCAACCCCCAAAGGGGTCACAACCCACAGGTTGAGAACTGCAGAGCTAGAGACACTTGTGCAAATAGGCTTTGGAAGGCCTACTTATTGCCCAACATCTCAGAAAGTTACAAATCCTAGTTTCTTGGGAAAGGCCCTTTGTCCCCTAAGTTGTGCCATGAATTGGCCAATCTACAACTGGAGTTAGCGAACGCATCAGCAAACAGAGAGCGATGACCTCCACGCTCCAGAGCTGGAATGAGGGACACTCCCATCACCTGCTGCCAGCGAGGAAAGAGACAAGAGTGGAGAAGTCACACATACCCTGGGAATCACCTCTGGTGAGTTTTCCAGTCTCAGTTGATTTTTATGTTCTTCCTCTTGCTCCTCATCACTTTTCTTCTCTCTCCATCAACAAGGTCTTGCTTCCAAGCCCGGGCAAAGCTGGCCCAGCTCAGCTGTGTAACTCAAACCTTGATAGGAACTGTATCTTCTGCCCTGATTTAGACCTTTGCAAAGCACACCACACAGGAAAGTACTTGCCTATCAATCAATATGGATTTATTTTGTTTATTTTCCCCTTTGTGTTTGGCATGAAAAACATTAGACTCTACAGCCTTCTGAACCTTCCTCCCACCATCCCTCGCATCCGGCCCCTTAGGGTTCCCACCACCTCCCTAAGGCTCTTCCCCACCCCCACCTCCATTCCCATGCCCATTTCCACCTCATCTGACCTTCTTCCTTTCCCATCCCTGCAATATGGCACAAAGATCTCCAGATAAATAGTTAGGTTTAAAAAAAAACAACAACAACATGGAAATATTCCTCCAAGCAGCTTTTGAAACAACCCTGCAAACTGCCTAAAGATTGGGCATTGGGCATCAAGGAAAGCTTAGTAGGAACAAATGCAAACAAAGAGTGCCCCAAGCTACTGCAGTCCTTGACTTCCTGTTGCTACGATAAAACACCAACCAAAAGCAACTAGGGAGAAGAACAATTTGTCTGACTGGTGAGTTACAGTGCATCATCAAGGAAAGCGAAGGCAGGAATTCACAGCAGGAACTGAAGCAGAGACCATGGAGACATGCTGCTTACTGGATTGCATCTGTAGCTTGCTCAGCTACATTTCTTATACAACTCAGGACTATCTGCCCAGGGGTGGCACCGTCCATGATGGGCTTTGCCCTCCGATATCAATCATTAACCAAGAAAATGCCCCATAGACATGAGTATAGGCCAAAGTGACATGATGGAGACAATTTCTCACCAGAAGTTTTCTCTTCTCAGATGACACTAGTTTGTGTTAACAAAAACTAGCCAACATGGCTTTCCTGCCATAGCAGCCAGCAGGAAGCTCCTGTGGAGCTAATGGTCTGGGTCTCACTAGTAGCTGGTAGAGTCCAAGGTGGGGTAAGTTCTTAGGGTCAGGGCTGCAGGTCTTGAGTGAAGCTCTAACCAGTGGGAGTCACTGAAGACAGCAGATCCCTAAATGTCTGCACCACTTTGCATCTCATATTGCCTTGTGGCAAATTCTGATATTGTTTTCCTTATCTATATTTAGTCCTCAAATTCTCATATCTCTTATTACAGTTACATATTCTAGCTTGCTAGTTGCACATCAGTTCTTGTCAGAGCAGGGACCCAGATCCATACCTCTTACATAACACATCACACTCTACAGATGCTCAATAAATACCAATCCAGTGAAATCATGACTTTTAAACAACTCTCCAGCTTTCTAAAGAAAGATCATAATTATTCCTTCTCTTATAGGTAGCTCCTTCAATCCTGAATAATTATAGATACTCTTCTTGAATTAATCTTTCTTGTTTGCAAAAAAATGTATTTCAGCTACAGAAGAGTCATGTTTTAAAAGAAGCAGATATTTAAGTTTTTATGAAGGCTTTTATATTTCATTTCCGTGCTAGGCAGATGAGACTGTATTTTCTTGGCTGTCTTGGGTGAAGCACCCCATAATCCTTGGGGTGCTTGAGACACTCTTGGAGGGACAGCAAGATAAAAATGATCTTTGTCACAATACAAAGAAGCCAACTTAGAATGAGTGCTTACAGCTGGGCAGTGGTGGTGCAGCACTCGGGAAGTAGAGGCAGGCGGATCTCTGTGAATTCGAGGCCAGCCTGGGCTACAGAGCGAGTTCCAGGACAGGCTCCAACGCTACAGAGAAACCCTGTCTCAAAAAACCAAAAAAAAAAAAAAAAAAGGAATTAGTACTTACATTCCAAATCAAAGATGGGCAGAACCAATGGCACCTCAGCACTGGCTGTCATTGTATTCTTCATAACATGCACTTGCCATTTTTTAAAGCCAGTTTTACCTGAGTGTCCTTGATGAATTAGTAAGATCATTTGATTGAGTCTTGGCCATTGATAACACATCTTTTTAATGCCTAAGTGACGAGTGAGAACGTCACACAAATCACCGCCGTTTCATTACGAATCTAAGGGTTTCTTGGGGGGAATGCAAGCATGAAGTTCAACTGTGGGCTCCATTGTTGGCTTGTCGTGGGGTACCACTTGGAACTGGAAGGAATGACAGGCAAATTGGGGGTGTAGGACTTGGCAGATATTTTCTCCAAAAGTAAAGAAGTGAACCTGTCATTTCAAAGGAAGTTTTAAAGACAGACATGGCAACGTACCTCAGTAGCCCCAACACTCTGTACGCTGAGGTAAGTGGGTCATAAGCTCCAGGACAGCCTGAGCTACATAACTTTCTCAAAAACAAAGCAAAACAAAATCACACATTACTGAAGAGAAAGTCAAACCTGAAATCACTTTCACAACTACACTCAACCATCACCTAACAGCAGGGGCTGGGGACATGATCAAAGTGCAAGACAAATCACTTGGTCTTACAGCACATGACCACTTAATATGGGTTCAGATTCCCATTGTAACTAACTTCTAAACAACTAATTAATACTGGGCTGGTGAGATGGCTCAGCAGGTAAAGGTGATTGCTGCTAAGTCTGACAACCTGTGTTCAAGCCCCAGGACACACATGGAGAAGAAAAGGAGTAACTCCCATAAGTTATTGCCATGGATGCAGTGACATTTGTGCACACACGTGACTGAATATGCATGCATGCATGCATGCACACACACAAACACGCACACTACATAAATACTTTAATAATGACTGTGTTTTCGTGTGTCATCAAAGAATAACCACACTTGTTTATTTGTTTCAATTCTGTGTATGTGTGTGTGCCGATGTGGATATGTGCACAGAAGTACAGATGCCTGTGGAGACCCAAAAAGGGTGTCAGGTCCTTCAGAGTTGGAACTACAGGCAGTTGTGAACTGTAGCATGAATCTTAAAAGTTCTTATTAATAAAATCAAACCTGAGGCCAGTTATTGAGCTGAATGCTGGACGATCAGAGAAGCAGAACAAGCCACAGCGACCTCACCTTGCCAATTCCTCAGCTGGTCCTGTTTCCTCAGACTGGAAGCCTCTGAGTCCACATCCAGAATGACTCTCATTCTAGCAGAATGAAAGTCTAGAAGCCTGAAAGCTTAATCAGCCAAATGCTTCTAGTTTCTGGCTCTCACACCTTATATACCTTTCTGCTTTCAGCCATCACTCCCTGGGATTAAAGGCTTGCTTTCTGGGATTAAAGGCATGAGTCACCATGCTTCGCTGTATCCTTGAACAGATGGATTTCTGCCTCTGGAATGCTAGGATTAAAGGCGTGTACTACCACTGCCTATCCTCTATGTTTAATATTGTGGCTGCTCTGTCTCTGACCCCAGATGAGTTTATTAGAGTGCAAAATATTTTGGGGAGCACAATACCACCACAGTGAACCACCCAATGTGGTTGCTGGGAATTGAACTTGGGTGCTCTGTGAGAGCTGTATATACTCTAATCACTGAGTCCCAACAATGATATAAAAAGACTGGAAATACTTTATATAGTTCAGTTATAAAACAGAATTGCAAAAATATAAAACAATGGCATTCTAGCTTTTAAAAATACAGTTACTAAAATTGTTCATTTGTACTAATATGTAATGGATTTTTAAAATAAATTTTACATTAACAATGGACTCTTGTTGGACTCTTCAAAACATTTTAATTTTTATTACAGGGACCAAAAACCACTTGGTAGGCCAACTCAACTTGTAGATCTGCTTATTCAATCAGACTTACTGGTCCAGAGTAAGACGCACTCCCTATCTTTTAAGTTCAAAGCAGATCATTTTGCCCGTGTGCGCGATCTACCCGTTGTCTGTGCTGGCTTCTGTGGCATGTTCTTGTGGGTTCACATGGCTTGACTGAGCAACAGCTTGTTGCACTGTACAGAGGAGCTTGGTATTACAAGAAAACACCGAGAATCTGCCTTTCCAGATCCTTCATTAAAATGTGTCGGATTGCCCTCTGCACTTATTATTGTGAAAAGCATCTTCTTATCTATAAAAACTTTCTTTTTCAAAGACAATCACCTGCCCTTAAGTAAACTCTGCCCCCAGTTTCACAAAACCTTAGCCTAGGATTGTCTGCCTAGTGCGGTGTCATCAAAAGTTGATGTCAGTTAGAGTCCACTGTGGTCACAGTTTCTCTTACGAATCCGCCTGAGTCTCCTGAGAGGACGATTTCCCCAAATAGTTCATGATTAATTCAGCATCCTTGTTCTTGCCGCTCAAGTGACTTATTGAAAGGGTCTCAGTCAGAGATGCTTCGTATTAGAACAACACTCTGTTTGAAGTACTAGCTTATCTTCTGTCTAACCCTGATGGTCTAGAAGGTACATGCGTTTCTGTGTCTGCTGCCTATAGAATCCTCCTATCATCCCCTGGAGTCCTCCAACCTGCAACGATTTCTTCCACTGCGCTCGTGAACATTGTGATTTTTCTTCCAAAATGTGCAAAGTTGGTGACATTTGTTGCTCTCAAAAGTATTTTCAACGTCTTCAGATCCCCTTTTGGATCATTTTCTTAAGTAACACAGGAATTCATTTCAACTAGCAGTTTAGGGCTTGTTTCTTTTTAAAATTGGTATATTAATGGTGTTTTTTCTTCTTTTCCTCTCCCTGTAGTTCTGGATTCGAGCATGTGGTCACCGTTATGTAACAGTTCACCCACAGCTAGCCTTCTGTAGCTACTCCTCATCACCACTCAGAACAAAATGCATTGTATCTATTGCCTTGTGGGATTAGACCGGCTTTTCTAAAAATAATTTGTCTCATCCCAAATTCCACACTCCTGTAGGTGGTCCTGATGCAAGAATAGTAACTGCACCGTGTGTAGATCCTTCTTTAGGGATATTCCCTAGTTATTATCACTTGGTCTGACTTTGTCCCTTCTCTCCTTAATGCAATTAAGAGTTCAAGCTCCTCACTGAATTCAACAACTATGTGTCAAGCACACGCTGGAATAAATCCTGAGAGAGGCAGTGTTATAGTGAACAATATAAAACTCTGAACACACGAGGTCCTCTGATCTCCACCTAGTTCAGTCCACAGAGGAGGAGGCGATAGGCTGGCAGGAGAATTGGCACAAACACAAGACTTTGGGAGCACGGAGGAGGCCAGCAGTTATCCGAATTGCATTCTTGGTGACAGCTGTATTTAAGGTTTTCAATAATCCACTTTGTTTAGCTCCTTTTTTTTCTCTGACTATAGCAGTCTGCTGGCTATGAAGCCCACCCAGGTAACAAGCACAAAGATGTTGCATAGATTTTACCCCCCAAAAGTCCCAGTGGACAACCTCTACTTCCCAACATGCTTCCTCTGGCAGGTGCTTCAGTGGCCATGTTCTGTGCTGCCTTCTCTAGTGTGTGCCTGGAACTCTACTACACAAACCCATTGTGGCTGTCCCTGTCATGGGCCTTTAGAACTGGGCCCTGCTGCTTTTGCTACCACCACTCACCTTCTAGATGCTGGGAGTTATTTTATCTTTGAGGTCTTGGAAGCCAAATGATGTTTTTGTTTGCTTGTTCGTTTTGTTTTGTTTTTCAGCTGTTAGGATGACCTATATGTCTACCTATCCCCTTCTGGAGAAGACAGTGGAACAAGTTTCCCAGAGTCAAACAGGGGCCAGAAAGATGACCAGAGCCACCACCATGTGTCAAACACTCAGAAAGATTTGTTCTCTCCTCCCAGTAAATTCACTGTCTTCCTGCATACATATAGATTCCAGAGCTTTTAAAACTTTTTTTAAAATTGCATTTAGTTATTTACTCTCTCTCTCTCTCTCTCTCTCTCTCTCTCTCTCTCTGTGTATGTGTGTGTGTGTGTGTGTGTGTGTATGTCTGTGTTCTTCCCTAGTATATACTCACATAGTATATATTATATACTGTATTTATTCAATACACTCAATATAGATATTTTAAAATATTATTGTTTAACAACCTTTTTCAGAAGCAATATTGCTGTCAGATTTATCCTGTAAATTAATAATTTTTTCTTACGTTTCATGATATTTCATAATGTGAATATACCATAACTTTTTTCTTTGTGTTTTTGAGACGGGATCTTGCTATATAGCCCTAGCTAGGCTGAAACTCATTATGGAGACCAAGCTGGCCTTGAACTTGCTTCCATCCTTCTGCCTCCGCCTCCCAAGTACTGAGATTATGGGCATGTAGCACCCTGCCCAGTTAGATGATTCAAAACTAATATAATGTTTCCTCTACTAAGAAATGTTTATATTGTTTCCAATTTTGTCTCTTCTTTTAAATGACTAATTGCACACAAGTACATTTTTATAGCTAATATAAAACAATAAGATTTTAAAATTCCCACAAATCATATTGCTCCTCATATACAATGCTTTGGTATCATCTATACATTGTCCCCATCATTTATCAAGAGCATTTTGTAGCCTGGCAGTTATATTCCTTTATTAGATGAGCAGTATATCCTTGAGATGTGGCTGTTTCCCCGGGGCAATGCATAGGAGTTTAAGAAGAAAGAGGGGATGGAAGGGAAGGAAGGCAGAGGACAGACAGGCCATGCACTTTAGTATGCCTCCAAGCACTGTCTGCACATCTTTGCTGTGGGTCCAAGGCAGCAGAGTGCTTAGGAGATCTCAGTCTGGTCAGGGAGCCAAGCTACAGACTGGTGGAAAGCAGTGGCTGCAGGAAATTCTTTTTCTTAGACTCAGAATCCTGCAAATCAGGAAAGAGTCAGAATGTTTCAGATTGTTTGCAAAAAAAGGGGCATCACAAGTCGTCCCCCCCCCTTTTTTTAATTTAACCTTTCACGTGTCTTTGCACATAGCCATGCAACTTGGGCCACAAGCAAAGATGTGAAAAATATTGGCATACTTAGGTTTATTTTTTTTCCTACTGATTTTGATTACCCTGAGACTAGAGGCCACAGGGTTGTGAATTAACCTTTTGGAGGTTTAGAAACCACAGAAAGCAGAGGTATGCTTCTCAACCAAGGCCTCTGTATGAGTCAAAGTTCTCTAGAGTAGAAGAATTTATAGAATATGTATAAAACATATTCATTTCTCCTTCTTCTAATTCACAGCCCTCAAATTTACAATCACATGCTTCTATATTTGTCTAATATTTTTGTGTTGTGCACAAATTGAGAAATAATTGCTGAAGTGGCAACCTGTTTAGTGAAAATTCTGTGTTGTTTGCTTCTTATCCACCCTTACTCTTGAGAAGCCCTTGAGAGAGAGATTTATTAGAATTACTTATAGTCTGTGGTCCAGCTAATCCAACAATGGCTGGCAATAAATGAAAAATCCAAGAATCCAGAAGTTGCTCAGTCCACAAGGCTGGTTTTCAGGATATGCTGGAATCCTGAAATAAACTCTAATGCCAGTTAAAACGGGAAGGGGGGGGTGCTTACTGGCAAGATGACAGGAAGCAGGCAAAGAGCAAAAGCCTCCTTCTTCCATGTCCTCACACAGGCTTCCAGCAGAAGGCGTGGCCCAGATTAAAGCTCCATTTTCCTGCCTCAGGATCTGAATCAATGACATGTGTCCTCCTACCTCAAAGGTCTGGACTAGAAGTGGATTCACCCAAGCAAAAATAATCTCTCAAAGGTGTGCCCCCATTTCTGGATTGTAGCTCATTCCAGATGCAGGGAAGCTGACAACCAAGAAGAGCCACCACAGCCTCCTACATCAGCCATCCCACCAAATACCAGCTATATCACTGCAGTTAGCTGAGACAAGAGGGACCAGACAAGCTACCACAAGTCTGAGCTCGAGCCAAAAAATACGTGCATGGATGACTTAAGACCACCGTAAATAATACACTTGTATTTTAAGCAAATACATTTATGTAGCAAAAGAGAATTGATGTACAAAATTCAATGGAAAAAAGAGAGCTTGCATGACAAGTAATTTATGTCATCTTACAGTCTTACATCTTAACAAAAATCTTATATCATATATATATATATATATACTGAATATAGATATGAAATATTAGCTGAGTCCAATAATCACAGATACAAACATACACATACATGAGATTTGTCACACAAATCGCCCTACTGACAGAGAATGAGGAGGTGTTTCTAGCTTCCTTTTATTATATATTATTATATACACATAATAACATATTATATATATGGCAAAAGCAGATTATTATAAAATTTTTTAGCAAGTTAGTAATGGAAGGAAATTTTAATCTTGTAATGGTTCTCCTCCCCCAAAGTCACATCAGATAACCTGTTCAGTGACAAAATTTAAAAATTTTCCTTTTAAGAAGATTGAGATTATGCTGTATACTATCACTGTTTCTTGATCCTTTTTAATATTTACTTTTATTTTTTGTTATGTGTATCCTAACATGTCTGTATGTGGGTGCAAAGTAGGTGCCCATGGAGGCCAGAAGTGAGCATGGGATCTCTTGGAGCTGGAGCCATAGGCAGCTGTGAGTCACCTGATATCAGTGTGATGAGTCAAACTACAGTCCTCTGCAAGAACAGTAAGAAATCTTAACTGCTGAGCCATCTCTCTAATCTCAACTATCACTATTTCCACTATGCAACATTATAGAAGTTTTAGTGCAGCAAGCCACAAAAATAAAAAGATAAAAGTATTTGAAAGAAAGAAAATAATTTATCATTCACAGGCATTGTGATTGTGTAGTATAGAAACATTCAAGAATATCAAAAAACACTACAAGTTTAAGATATTTGAACATGGGGTACAATACAAAACCAATGGAAATCATGCTGTTTTTCCGAAGAATACCAGTAGCCACTTAGAAAATAACACACTTAAAAATAATCACCACAGTGAAATCCCAGCCTATTTCTGGTTGCTCACTTACCCAGGCCATAGAGATGGGCTACTCATCTATATACGTGACATGAAGACTACACCAGCATCTGCTCTGATCAGCACTGTAATTCCAATGTCCAGCACACAGTAAGTACTACCTTTTCTCTAACACATTCCTAAAGACCAACTGCCCAGGTTTACTTGAGACTAAGCGGCTTTCCAGAACATAAAGCATCCAGTGCCTTCATCTATGAGAGTCCTAAGGAGACTAAGGAAACTGATTATTATTCCTGTCAACAAAATTCAAAAGGAAGGGAAAATCTGAGTCTCTACCACTAGCAAAGAAGTAATTTACTGCTTATAAAAGAAAATGAGCCCGACATGGTGGTGTACACATGTAAACTCAGCATCTAGGAAGCTGAGGAAGGAGGATCTTGTCAGTTTGCTCTGCACAATGAGATTCTGTCTCACAAAGCAAAACAAAACAAAGTGAATGAACTTATACTGTCATCATTTGGGCAAAGAATTAACCAAATAAAACTAAATTTAGAGTTGGGGTATCAAACAGTGTCTCACTAAAATAAAACTATAATAAAAATACAAGGGCATTTGGGAACATAAGGTAACATTCAAACCACCAAAAACTATGTGAACCTTAAATATGAGATTCTTCCCACATTCTCCTTAACAGAATCTCAAAGTGAGAAACATAAAGAAATTTTCTTTATGAAATTGCAAGCAACTGTAATATCTTTTCTACCAAAAATAACCCACACAGATCAGAAGACCCTCATTGCTCTGGAAATAGCTTCAAAAGAATACTCATCTGATGAAATAACTATGTAAGATGAGGAATAGAAATGATTAATTTGCATTACATTCAATACTTGAATAATAATTTTTCTAAGATACCCTCAATAGCACCAGGGAGTGTTACTTCAAAATAATATTCATTACAGTCAAAGTGTAGAGGAGGTTAACAGTGGCATGTTATTCAGTAAGTAAATACGTGCTATAGTGTGAATGTATGTGTTCCGCCAAAATCCATATATTGGAACTTAGACCCAAAGAGATATGTTAGGTTTTGGAAAGTAATAGGAGTGATTAATGGGAACAGGGTTTCTTCACATCATGATAATAATATTCTAAAAAAGACTGTAGTATTCACTGTATAACCTTGTGAATATAGGTAGAACCAAGGAACTATACACTTTAAATAAATGAATTGTACAGTTTGTGAATTATACCTTCCTAAAACTGTTAGGGGAAAAAGAACAGTGGGTTAGGATGACAGCATGTATACATGGCCCTGAATCTTCACCCCTGCCTGTATCCACACCCTTTGCTACATGTCTTTCCATTTCCTCTTACCAAAGAAATAGAGTAATTTCCTTACCTGTTGAACCTGGACTGATCATGTGATTTACCTTGTCCAATGGGATGCAGGGAAGTGAATTGGTGCCTTCCACTTGACTTCACCTTAAGAACCTATCTAGATTATCCACAGAGAAAGAGAAGCATGTGGCACCAAAGGGCTCTTCATTCCATCTAAGGTCACCCTAAACCAGCCAACAGCCTGTCAGTTCTAAGACAAGTGAATGAGCCAGTTGTAACCAGTAAAACTACTAATCAACCCACTTCTGCTAACTTCCAAAAATGTAAAGTAATTGGATGTTTGTTGCCTTAAGTCAGTGTGTTTGTGGATTATTTTCATCATTGTGTGTATATGCGTGTGTGTGTGTGTGTGTGTTTGTGTGTATGTGTGTGTGTTTGTGTGTGTGCACATGCACACCAATATAGACAACTACTACACAAGCATAACATAGGATTCAGATATCATCTCAGGAACTTGAAGGGAAATGGCAGAGAAAACAAGCAGTAATATCCAGAGCTGTCTGGCTACCCAGTCCCGTATGAAGAGTAGGAGATGTAGATAGACGTGCATTCAGTTGTGTGTGTAAATGCATATGTATGTTAAAATGACATTTTAAAAATACAATGTATTCTACTTAGTGTCTACAACAGACTACAGTGAAAGTCTTGATGTAAGAGTCTGGCCAAACAGTATCACATCAATGCTATTCTTACCCCAAATTTTTAATCTTATTTTATTCATGAGAAAATGTCAGAGTAATCCAGATTGTGGGGAATTTTAATAGAAAATTCAAGACCATGAAAGAACAAAAGGTTAAGGAACTTTTCCAGATTTGAAGAAAATTTTAAAAATGACAAGTTAAATACAGAATCTTTGTAGTCTACAATCTAATATATATATATATATATTACAATCTAAAAAATTTTAATGAGAGATATAGACTAGTTAATGATAAATAGTGTTGGATTGATAATGATTTTCTGG
The DNA here is from genome assembly GCF_004664715.2 of Peromyscus leucopus. Classification (NCBI taxonomy): domain Eukaryota; kingdom Metazoa; phylum Chordata; class Mammalia; order Rodentia; family Cricetidae; genus Peromyscus; species Peromyscus leucopus. The sequence goes on from NC_051063.1 coordinate 43,431,295, forward strand.
GTTTTTTTCAAAATTGTTTATCAGTTATCAACATTTGGGGAAGCTGGGTGAAAGGTCATGTGAGCATGCTGTGCGCTATTTTTGTAACTATAATTATTTAAAAATGAAATGTTTTCTAAAAGGCAGGCCAAATGTAATGTGATTGATTTATAATTTTCAAAGAAGGGCCCCCAGAAAACTGTCAAGAGTTATTTTCCCTAAATAATTGGTTGACCCAAGGGGACTAGAGCAGTCAAGGCTACGGAAAATCCTTGTTCTTGGGGACTCTTTCACAAGATAGACAGAAAATGTACACTATCCCTTCAGTGGGTGCTGACTACTGTGCAGGCAACAAAGCAGGATGAGGGAGAAGACTGGATGAGCTGTTGTGGGAGTCCAGCTCCCGCCTTTTGAAGGGTTCTTAGGTGGAAAAGAGAGGAATTAAGAAATGATAGATAGGAAGATAGACATAGTGACGAGAAGAAAGACAGAAACACAGGATAGCTTCGGGAGGGCCTGGATCAATACCCAACAGCCTTGTCCTTTATTGAAAAGGGTTTTTTATAATATGCCAAGGGGAGCGGCAAAAGACCTCCCCCTTGCAAGATCAAGCACACTGTACAGCCAAATGTAGACCCTTCCAAACACCTGATAACCACGCCTGTGGTCAAATCATCTCCTTATGCAGCCCTGCTAGGTAAAGCAAGAACAGAGTCTCTGACACTGAGTAAATTCTCACTAGCCTCTGTGGGCTCCCACAAGCTATTCTAGATAAGGTGGTCAGGGACCCATCTCAGGACATATGTATCATTTATATGAAACAAAACTGTGAAGATACGGGCAAGCACCACTTATGCTAGGGAGGAAAAGCCCAGCTCGTCCAGAGTGAACATTTCCAGGTTAGTCTAATACAACAGTGTAGAATAGGGAGGGCCACTCATGGGAAGAAGTTTGTGTTTCAGTTTATATACAAATGAAACTGGTTGGGTGGTTTTACAGGGGGTGGAATATGATATAACAGACTTTTTAAAAACATCATTTCATTTTTTGGTGGGAAATCCCTAACAGGAAGACAAGGGTGGCAGAAGGGAAGCCTGTTTGGTGGGAAGTGGTGAGTAGTTCTGGATAGAGATTTGTTGGAGAGCGAGTTGAACAAGTCATTGATTAGTTATATGTGTAGGGTGTAAATATTCTGGAATAATTATGTTTTTCTTGCTCAACTTGGGTGGATTTTGGTGCCATTTAGCAAAGATTGATAGAGGAACAGTTTTCTGATAGGGTAGTGGAAGATGATGTCAACATTCTGTTCTAGAAATAATAAATTTGAGGTATTTTAGGCATTCAATATTTCACATTTTTGTGATGATTACATAACATATATAAATATACATATTATTTTTGGAGCTTACATTTTGAAAAAAAACTAGTGAAGTTGTAGCATATCCAAATGTACCAAGCCAGGGGATACTTTATTTATTCAAATAAAGGCTTGGCAATCTCTCCTGAAAAAGTCACTGAGGAGAGCTAATATACAAGACCAAATAACTCCACCCTAAAAACAAGCAGTTGTACAATTCACAAGTAAAAGTGAAGTCTGAAATGTGTTCCCAAGGATTACCAATGGTATGCATCCATGAGTGGACCTTTACACAAGTGTCATCCATCACCCACACAGACAAAACAGTTTGCAAGAGAAAAATCAACGGAATTGCACAGCTATCCTTCAAGTATAGGGAAGAGATGCTGACCATGTGGTCAATATACAGAGACAACTGTAATTTGACTTTCTCTGAAGTGTCAGTGCACAGGGAATCCAGTGACTATGGGAGGGCGGTTATTAAGTAGACTATGGCAAAACAGAGTAATGGTGACACTCAATAACCTGTGCTCTAATTTTAGTCCCACCACTTACTTGGGTAACTTTCCTCAAGCTCGGTAACATCTCTATGCTTCAGATATACATGCTTCTGTTCCATAAAACAGGCATAGTGCCTCTTTCCTCCCCAACTGTGGATGCTCAGACCCCTCCCTAGTAAACATGTGGCATGGTTATCTCTATGTTGAAGGATGCTTCCAATGGAGTAAAACGTGCAACATGCTCACACTCTCCTCTTAGGATAGTCCTTGGGAATAAATAAGCCACCATGCATAAAGTGCATAAAGTGAATATGCAAACAGGCAGAACGTAAGGGTCGGCGGTTATTATTGCAGTAGCCTTCTTAGGAGGCTTCCAACTTCTGCAGTAATCTTTACTCTCCCAATCATTTGAAGTCAATAAAATTAATTGCCATGTCTTTGGTGATGAGATAGGAAAGGAAGTTGTTTTGAACCTACCATTGCTATTTGGAAGTCACATAGTCTTGATATCTGGGGCCAGCTACCATTTACTACTTGGCTATACATATATCACTTTCTATTTGTATAGTGAGCTTTTAGGGAGTGTTATTGAGAAAGAAGGGAAGTAAATCATGTTTTCACTAGGTTTGGATTGCATTTATTTGATAAAAAGTTATGACAAGGATCTGAGTTTGTGGGGTCATTTTCTGAGATAAGAGGAAGTCAATGTCCTGAGCTTATTCTGTTCTGTGCAGACACAAACAGTTATGGTAACCAGAGGGCTGGATCTTAAGTTCATTTTGTTTATTACATTTTTTTGGTCTGGCTTGTAAATATTTGATATTTATAGGCTAAAATGGAGATTGAATTTTCCCCCCAAAGCTAGAGGCTCTAAAACAAAACTCACCCAAAGGCTACTGCTCACAGTGACTGGTGCAAGGCCTCATGTCTAAATCTGAAAACAAGCATCGCCCCAGACAGTCAGATTATACATTAGATAGGGCCCCATCCAGAGGCCCCATCCCAGCATGTCAGGAGAGAGACTGGACAAGTGCAAGGTGGCTGAGAAGTAGAGACAATGGCTGGTAGAGGAGATATCTGAGTTTTAACCTAATTTCTCAAAGCATATTAATTGTACAATTTGGTTTAAACAATGTATACAACATATTCCTTTCTCCTTCTTCTAATTCAGAGCCCTCAAATTTACGATCCCATTCTACTATATTTGTCTAATATTTTTGTGCTGTGCACAATTTGAGAAATAATTGCCCAAGTGGCAACCTGTTTAGTGAAAATTCTGTGCTGTTTGCTTCTTATCTACCCTTACTCATCTGAAGTCCTTGAGACCCCACGATTCTATCCATGACATTCGGGGCACATATCTCTACCTCAGAAGGCACCTCACTTCATGACAAGTTGAATAGGTTGGAAGTGGACGGCATGAAGTTTTAGTATATCAATAATGTCTGCCCATTTCACCTCCCTAACACATTTCACCTCCTTATTCACTGTCAGCTTTAGGGAAAATGGTCCATTATTTCACCTATTTCATGGTAGAGGTCCATAGCTTCTGCCTCCATCCACGCATAAATTCATGTTCGTAGGATCATCTATGTAGTCTTTATGGACCACAAAATGTTCATGCAGAATCATCTGCACAGTTGTTTCTTTAGCTCCTATCTCTGTAAAGAGTATGTATTTTTATCACCAAACTTCCTCTTCATTGTTGTAACTGAGCACTCTTGAAGCCCTCTTCTCCATCTCCCTTAGAATTACTCATTCTCCACTGTCTGTCTTTTTGATGGCTACAAATTGCAAAGTATTATTTTCCCTGGAAACAAGGTAGATCATTGCATTTCCTTAGCTATTCCTTCTCTGCTAGATTAGATTGGTATTAGCTGTAAGACTGGGATCCCAAGGCCTCAGAAGTCATGCCCTGTGGGTCCTAGAGGACTTCAGAGTCCATCATTTTCAACCTCATACAAGCCATTCTGACCCCTTCTCTCCATGTGCCTACCATATTTACTAAATTTAGGACAGACATTCCTTTCATATACCAAGATTCCTGCCCAAGACAGAGAGCAGGCAGTGTACTCTACAGGGTTAGAGTCACATTGTCTCCACTCAACCAGACAGCTTACTTTCTTGTTGAAGACGCAAGCTTTGCTCTACTTTAGAGGTAGGGTATTGAGATGTCCCAGATTTCTTCTGTGTGGAGGGGAATCTAAGCAATGACAGTTGAACCCAATATAACAAAGTTTAGAAAAAACCCACATGAAGAATGCTGGGCAACTGCTGGACCTGACCATTGTAAAGACAAAGACCAAAGAGAGAGAAAAAAATCATCCAAGTTGGCCAGGAAGCATCCAGCCACCCACAACCCTGTGATGTGTAAGAACTTGGGCTGCTGTCTCTTGGAGTGCAACCACAATTACAGATTCAAGGGCCCTCATGGATGGTGGCCAAGTTTTCCTCCAAAAGCCCCATGACAGCTAGGCATTCCTAATGAGTTCTTGGTGCTTCTAATCACCTCCTGGAACACCAGAACCATTCCTAGATTTAACTGCACCCAGCGTGACCAGGAGCGCACAGGGACACAGGGACCCCAGTTTCGTTTCATCTCAACCCTCTGGGTCTTACAATCTTTCTTCCCTGTCTTCTGAAATGTTCCCTGATCAGGAGTTATTTTGTAGACGCAGTCTTTGGAACTAGGCCCCACAAATCTGCAATTTGATTGACTGTGGTGTTCTTTAATGAGCTCTGCCTGCTGCAGAGAGGAAAGGTGAGATAACACTTATTTATGGGTATAAGGATGAATATTTAGAATGTAGTTAGGACTTATGCTGGAAGTAAAAAACTAAAAAATTTTAAAAGGAAAACGATTGTATCATGGAGATAGTTTCAAAACGTGGGTCCATCATTTCCTGCCTGAATGGTTTGGCCAAATTGCTTAACTCCTTTTCCAAAATGGCAGGTGACATGCCAATCACTGAGAGCTGGACCAGGAAGCCACTGCTTTTAGACATTTCTTTAAAAACAAACCAACAGTGGAAAGGCAGTACAGATGGGAGCTAAACAAAAGTTCCAGTCCTGGCTCCAATCCTGTTCATCCCCCTTCCCATAAACGTGGGAGCTTCTTGGGCAAAGTTACTTAAGTTCTCTTCACGTTTCCCTGTATGTAAAGCAGACATACTATAATACTTGCTTATAAGATTGTGGTAATATCCAGGTGGTGGTGGTGCATGCCTTTAATGCCAGCACTTGAGAGGCAGAACCAGGTGGATCTCTGTAAGTTTGAGCCAAGCCTGGTCTACAGAGCGAGATCTAGGACAGGCACCAAAACTACACAGAGAAATGCTGTCTTGAAAAACAAACAAAACAAAACAAAACAAAAGATTGTGGTAATAATTAAGTGGGGCATTACATGCAAAGCTATTAACACAATACGTGGTCCACAGTGCACATTCAATAAGAGCTAGTTGTCATTGTTGTAGTTAATCAAGTTTTTTTAAAAAAAAAAAAAAAAAAAAAAAAAAAAAAAAAAAAAAAAAAAAAAAAAAACAAAACAAAAACCCCAAAACACAAAAGTCTGCACTGAAAACTGAATGACTAGAACAGGTTAGCTGAAGTGATTATGGGAACTGTGCAGCTCATGTGTGAGACCTGGCTTAAATAGCCTATGACTTCTCTGATGGAGAAATTCCAAACCAAGGAATAATAGCATCTAAGTTTTGAAATGATAACTGAAGAGAGGAGCACAGTTTCATTCACTGCACTGAAGAAGAAAAAAAATCCTTGGGCCAATTATCTTATCATCTGGAACAGCTAGTTTTAGAACAAATTGAGTATATGCAATTTGTTTAATTGAAACCCAAAGAATAACACTTTCAAAGTTGGTTCTATATGACACCAATCCTTTAGAAACACATCTAAGAGATATTGATTTAAGATCAAAAATATTCACATAATTCTATATAGTTAATGTCCTTCCTACTTACAAATCTGCAGGATTCACATCAGTATTTTAAAGACACTTAGAATTCTTCCAGAAGCAAGGCAAATCAACCCTAAACCAGGGTTTTGTTTCATTTGATATTTTCCAAACTATTTGGCCAGGGACTGTTCTTTTCAATAACTGGTCAAATTTAGGAACACACTTCCTCAGATCTAGAAAGGTTTCAGAGGCTGTATCTGTCCCTCTGCCTCTACTGGAGAGTAGAGATTTCCATCTGAAGTCATTTTAAGTCATCATCATTGTGACCATAGACGGCAGCTACTAAATCACCACCTCGTGCCTCATAAAGAATCCCAAACTGGATGCACCATTCTGAAAGCCTCGACAGTCAGAAATAACTGGGATTATAAGAACAAAACAGTGGGACAGAGCTGAGAACACAGGAATAGGAGACCTTGTCATAACTCACCATCACTGCCATCAACATTGTTGAGATTGTACTGTGCAGCAGATACTTCAGCAAGGACCCCTAGGAAAGAAATAGGATCATCAAGTGATACAACCCAGTTCTTCACCACTCTTATCTGCCTGTGCATGATTTTTTTCATTCCTGAAATTCCTATCCCTCCGGAAATATGTATTTAAAAAAAAAACACTAATATGAAAACTTTACCATTTTGGGAGAAGGTACTTATACATTTTACATAGTAGTATTTTCAGGTGTCCTAACTCAACTCATAAAGAAGAAATGAAGGATATGTCTTGGGATTGCCTCAGGCTTCCTCTTGTTATAGGTCATGTAGCACTCCTCTGATATGTGGCTTCTCTGAGTCTTGGTTTCTCACTATAAAAGGAATGTGTGAGCCTCTGTTATCTACAAAAGTCCTTCCGGCTTTAACATTTTATGATTCTAGGATCTATAAAAATCTCATTATTAGAAGACCAAGGTCAATTTTTGCTATTAATCAAAAAAGCCAGATGTTCAAATATAAACAACCAGATGCTCAGGGAGAGACACACACACACTACACACACACACACACACACACACACACGCGCACACACACACATACGAAGCGAGAGAGTAAGGGAGGCACAGAAAGACATATACAATGCAGAAATACGAGGCCAAAGAAGAATTCATGGAATACCAGAAATAGGATACTCTGTTTTGGTTTTTAGCATCATTAAAGGACAAAAGACAGTCAAGTGGGACCATTTCATAACCACAGTGCACAATATACCCCAAGGGAAAGAAATGAAAATACTTCAGAGTTGAAAGAAATATTTGCTGGGAAGCTGGTGGGAGATTCCCTTTCCTAAGTCATCTGGGGTAGAAGACACAGAGTTAAACACGAGGAGTATTCCATCCCTAAAGCAAGTGCAAGGAATAAACACAAAACAGAAGATACAGTGGAAGGCAGAAGGGAAAAGAAAGATCAGGGAAATGAGAGGGTCCAGACAGCACAGGATAGCCACCCTTCTTGCCCCTCTGAAAAGCAGAAATAGTCGTACCCAGCGCATTTAACCGTGACGTATTCTCCTCTCCCTAGAGTGGTGCTGAGACCCGATTTCAGAAAGAAACCTGAAAGGAGAGGAGGGGAAAGAATTTTTCTTCACTGTAAGGCTTTACTAATGATAATAAATAAAGGATGTAAAGTGACCCACCATCTATAAGCTCTTTTCAAGAATCAGACTATAGGACACAGGTTTACCCGATTTTGAAGCCTGGCTCACCACCTCTTAGCTAGGTGACCTTGTTTTATAATTCCTCCAGGCCCAAGTTTCTCATCCAAGAATAGTAATGCCATCTATGTTGTAAGCTTGATACAAGATTATTCATCTGAAGACTTCAAATTCTTGAAAAGTAAGACCTCGATAAATACCATAGACTATTACAACTATTATTTCAAGCACTTTACATTCATTATCCCATTGTTTAATTTTCAAATAATCCTAGGAGTTAGGCACATATACTAATATCACCAGCTACCATCCAAGACCCTGCAATTCATGGAAGTTAAGTGTGTCCAAGGTCACATGGCTCGTCACTAACATATTTCAGAACTGGAATGGTTTAGCATTCATAAAGGCACAGTTTATTGAAGGTTTAAATTCATGTTTAAATTTCACTTTATATGGCAAATAGTGCTATTTTCATTAATATATAAAGTTGGGTTATGTTAAAATTGTTCTGCTAGGGTCACTGTATAAGAGACAGGGGTGGGAGAAAGCAAAACCATAACCATTGTTCTAATACAACTGGAAAGTAAAGATGTCCTCAGTTATGGTCTAGTTCAGACCAAGAGGACAACTAAGGGAGACAAACTGAAGTGGGTGTGGAGGCATAAAGAGAAGGAGGAGTCAAAGATCGCCAACTTCAAAGGGCTCCAGTGGTTGGTAGTGACAGGTGGAAGTGAGGAATTGGGGAAGGATTTGGGCAATGTGGTTCATCCAGGGATGTTTCAAAGATGCCTGGTAAGTATGTGGAGAGTGAGTGTGTGCTTTGCGAATGCAAGATTTTGCCACTATTACCACTACTTGTTTTACACTTATTATTTACTCTCTCTCTCTCTCTTTGTGTGTGTGTGTTCATGTGTGTGTACATGTCTGCACACACAGAGGCATGCCACAGCTTGCATGGGGAAGTTAGAGGACGATTTACGGGAGTCAGTTCCCTCCTTGCACCCTATGGGTCCCAGGGATTCCACTGGAGTCATCACATTTGGTGGCAAAGCATTTTTGCCCATTGAGCTATCCTGCTGCTCTCAGTTTGTGTGTCAGTTTCCTTTTAATGAAATGAGGAGCTGATCTAGAACTAAGTCTTTTGCTCCCTTCCAACTTCCTAGAAAAGGCATGTCAGTGAAGCTGGGAAAGTGGACCGTCGCTTTTAGAGATCAAATATTGAATTATAAATTTGTTTTCAAGTAAGAGAGAAAAGTGGAACAATTACTGACTTTTTAAGGTTAAGGAAAATGTGTCTTTTAAGAACTGACTTTGACAGGATAATATAGCCACACATAGAACTGAGCAACCTATATATTAATTAAAGCAAAGCATATAACGGTGGTAGTTAAGTAACCTTTACTTTTGGATAAGGTTTAGTTTGTATTGTGTGGTTTGAAGGTGTTACAAAAAAGTCCAATGGCTAAAAATTGCCTTCCCAACCCTCTTAAAATATTGCTTCAATTTACAACGTTAATATTAATTTCTTCAAATGTTCTTTATATTGTAGATTGCACACTTATCCCACACTCAGAAACTACATGTTTTCTGATAAATTAGTGGAATAGAGTACAATCTAACCGTTACAGTCACCCAAGGAGACCATGTTTTGAAGGGTCGGGAAGAGATTCCTTCAGAGTGCATGCCACTGAGCTAGGTTCTTGAGATAAAAGGTCAAATGCTTCATTGTCTCAAGATGCTTATGTCCTGAGAGCAGGCTACATAATACTTGTGGGTCTAGGGGAATTTTGAAGGGTAGAATCAGGGACTAAGAAAGGAAGAAGGTAATGTATAATAGACTGGACATTCTGAAGGCTTTTTCATGCTCCCAGTGAATCTCCTACAGACCTTCCATTTTAAGCTGATAGGCTTGATATTACATGGGCTTAGAGTACTATAAATCTAATTCAATGACTTTGAGTTTTCTGAAATTTAAATTACTTAAGTTTTACTATATCAGAACTTGGAGACTATTGTTGATGATGAAATGTCCACACTAATTTTTATGCTCCCTACCTCCTCCTGGAATTTTTCAGTATGCTAGGGCAGCCAGGGATGATGAGGAAACAGAAAGGATTAGAGCTAGACATACAACTGAGACCTTTTTTGGTTGTCGTTTTGCTTTTTGAGACAACATCTCACTACATAGCCCTGGCTATCCTGAAACTCATCTTGTAGACCAGGCTGACCCTGAACATGTGGAGATTCACCTGTCTCTACCTTTCAAGTGCTGGGATTAAAGGTGTGTGCCACCATGCCTGGCTGGGACCTTCTTTAAACAGCAAACTAACAGAGTGCTGTGTTTTCTTCGCAGATAGCATCAAGCAGGTACTATACGCTAGAACTCCCAGTATCAGAAATGCTCAATCTGGGCTTTAGAAGCTTGAGTGAGGCTCATTCTGGTTCAGGCATCTTCTAGCTTGGTGGCATGGGACGCATAATAATATGAATGTATGTTTTTTGAGTACTACCTCTCAGGCACTGTGCTCCATACTCATAATGCAGAATATCTGTGAACTCTCATATTTCATCTGTTGAAATTCTCATCCTCAGGGTGATGGTACTGAAGGTGAGGCTTTTGAAGGAGCTTTAGGTGGTAATGGTGGAGTCTGTAAGAATGGGATGAGTGCTCTCATGAAAAGGATCCTGGTAGCTGGGAGGTGGTGGCACAATCTTTGATTCCAGTACTCAAGAGGCAGAGGCAGGCAGATCTGTTAGTTTGAGGCCAGTCTGGTATACAGAGTGAGTTCCAGGCCAGCCAGGCTACATAGAGAAATCTTGTCCTGAAAAAAACCAACCAATCAACCAACCAACCAAACAAACAAACAAAACAAACAAACAAAGTAAACCCAAAAACCACAAAAGAAAGAAAACGTAAGTCTCTCACTCACCCTCTTTCCACTGCCAAGATGCAAGGAATTGACCAATTGCATTCCTGAAAGGAGGTGTACTCTCACAGAACTCGGGCCTCAACAGCACCCTGGTGTCAGACTTCTGCCTCGAGAGCTGTGAGAAACAAATGTTTGTTGTTTAAGCTACTCTACGGCTGTTTTTGCTGTTGTCCAAACTGACTATAGAGTGTTTTATATATAATATTTAACTTTCACAAAAGCCACTGAAGTAGATGATATTATTTTCCCTACTGTGTTGAGAAAGAAATTTAATCACATGTAAGTTCAACGTCATACAACCCAGCATTTATCAAAGAAGGGATCTGAATATGGGTAGACTTTAATGGCTGTGTTTAATCAGCTTAACATTCAGACACCCAAATCTTGCAGGCTGTAGTTCTCCTACTTTAAAACATTTGGTCTAGACAGTGTTAGTACCTCTTTGCAGCCGGCCTTAAAACACTAGGGTTCAAATAATATGGACCATACATATATTTAGGGTTTAATCTGTGTTTCTGAAGGCACCACTGTGGGGAACTGTGATATAAAGATAACTTTCTGAAACATGCCCTAATTTGTTAGCCTTCCTTTGCATTTCAGCGGAGTCAGATCATAGTATCCACTCTTCCACCAAAAATGCTCTTCCTTCATCAATTTTCAGCTTTTCAATTTTATCCGTCCTTCAAAAACCAGAATGCTAGCTCCTCTGTGTAGCCGTTGTGAATCTTTGGAGGTTTAAAATGATGTACTGGACTGTTGGAATTTGGGGCTCTGGGAGGTGTTTCTGATAATGAGAGGAAAGCACCAAGGATAAGAATGTGAGGAGGGAACCCCCCAGCACGAACAGGAAGAGGACCGTTGCCAGTGTCTAGTGACCTATGTAAACAAAGTCTCCTTTGTGACAGATGATAGGCAAGCCACCGAATCATATCCAGTGGTGCTGGACCAATGAGTGTATGGTGAAGAAGAAGCAAGAGAACATATACAAACTGTCCAGCACTGTGTGTGGAAGGGCCACGACATGACAGTGCCTAAGATGAATGCCTTAATGGGAAGCAGGACAAGGCTTTCATACCAAAGCCTACAGCTGACACGGGGATGGTATGACGAGAACTCAGAGAGGGAGAGTTAGGAGGAGACTTCAGGAAGGAAACAGAGAAAAGTGAGAGGGGCTGAGAAAAGAAAAGCCTAAAGAAGCTGTGATGGGAAAGAGAAGGCTAGAAAGAATGAAAGAAAGATATGTGGGGGAGATCGAAGTGCCAGGGCTAGCGGGGAAATGTTTGGCCACACTGCAGAAACTGACCTGGAGGATGAATCCCAGAGGCAACCAGGTGCTGCACCCAAGCCTGGGGCACCTGTCACTCATCACTACGCTCTCAGCTTCATTCCCCTTTCCCCAACACCTGTCATGTGTGAGCCTTGTCACATGGGTACTAGCTTCTGCCTTCTCCACACGGTGACTGAGGAGGCTGAGAAGAAAGGGTGGGAGGAAGGAAGGAGCCTTTGCTCTGAAGGCATCTCCCGGAGAAGCTGCACTCTGTGATTTCTGCTCCACTGCTCTGAAGCCCTAGGGGAGAAGGTGCTTCTAGGTGCCATCAATCTCAGGGTGGCCTCACCCTCCCCTGATTGCATTTACAGGTCTTTCAATGTGTTTGTAACTAATGTGAATTATTTAGAAAACGTTCATTTGATGCTCGTCCAGAGTTCAGCTGTTTTCCCAATGGAAAGAAATCCAGGGAAATCTAGAAATCTAGAGAAAGAAATCCAGCCATCCCAGGAGTCAAGCAGGACTAGGGTCCATCCCATGACATATTCGAAGTAGTGTTTGATCAGAGATGAATCCATGTGTTTCACCGGGACTGGAGGGTTCTTAGTGTCCCTAATCATCTGTAAAATGATTGAATTTGTGTCTGTTGCTTCATGATTTATGTACTTTATTCACTTTGGCCACCATGGGCCTTGCCTTAAGGAACTTTCCTACAGCACTCAGTCACATTCCACGCAGGGCTGTTGTGACTTTAGAGGCATAGTTAGATGTGGGGAGTGAATACAGAGACAGGAAACACAGAGGACACGCGTGGGTTTGATGCATTTGCTTTTGACAAGATGAGGTGTGTGCTCTCAGTTCTTCAGACTCAAAGTTCTCCGGACCCAGCTGAATGGCAGACACTAAGACAACACGAGATTTTTTTCGGTTTCATTTCTCCCAGTTGCTGGAGCCCTGTTGAAACTTGGCCACTTTCCTTAAGAAATCTACCGAATGGGCAGGGGAGGCGTGCACAGCATAGGTACATGACTGATCCCTAAGTCAGGCTGATGTCAGTCGCCAGGGAGTCCAGAAGACTAAATACAAATAAATGGTGGAAGGAAGAAAGCCAGCTGAGTCTGGGAGCACTTCCACAGGTATAGGGAACCCTGGAGCTCTCCGACTGAGAACAGTACAGGATCCAGGGAATGCAAATCTACCAAACCATTCAAGGCGTGGTATTCAGGCGTAGGTTCTGAGGTGACAGTTGGATAGTAAAGAGGAAGCTGAAGCTGTGGAGGTCTGGCCGTGAAGGAAGCTGAGACCATGCGAAGCCCTCAGAGGATGCTCAGCACCGGGGTGAGGAGGTCACTTCTGGGAGGACAACTTTTGAATGTCGTGTGAAGGTGTGCGATTAAAAGCAGGGGAGCGGGAGGCAGGAAAAAAAAAAAAAACTGCGAGCGCCCACGGTCAGTTTCTACAAGAAGCCTCGACTAGACCAAAGACATACTGATATTTGAGTTGCTTTTCTATCTGCTCAAGGGCAAGCTTCCTGTGGGAGTGGGGGTGGGGGTGGAGGGGATGGAGTGGGGTATCTAATCAGCCGCTGGAGCCTAAGCAGCCTCCAAGCCAGAGAAGTTTCAAGTTTCTCCTTGCCAAGGTCGCACCACTACAGGTGGGCTACTCCAAGCCCCGGGCGCCCGCTTCGCTCCACGCCCACCCTGCCCGCCGCCCCGACCGTCCCCCTCCAGGCCGGGGCACTGCGGTGGGCTGTGCCCGGCAGGCGCTCCAGGAGCTACGCAGCGGCAGCGGCGGCTGCTCCAGAAGGCCTGGCGGGCGGCGACGAGAGGCTGTGCCCCAGTTTGTGTCCAATCAGGGAGTGCGGGCTGTGCCCCGAGCCGGGCAGCAATGCGTAAACAAACCCTCTGGCAACTCCTCCGCCCCCTTGGCGCGCTCGCCCCGCGCCCATCGCCGTCGCCTCCGCCGCCACCGTCACCGCGGGCTCGGCTGCCGTCGCCCTCCCCTCCCCACCCCACCCCCGCCCTCCCGCCGCGGGGCCACCCGGACCCCCCGCCCGCGCGGCTCGCGCCCGCCACCCGGCCCTGCTCCGCCCCCGCCCGCGCGGGCTGCTCACCTACCGCCCCACGCGCGCGCGCTCGTGCACCACGCGCCCCGTGCGGCCCGCCCGGAACGTGGCCTCCCGAGAGCTAGGTAAGAGCGATGCTCGGGGACCCCGGTGGCTTCCCGGCTTTGGGAACTTTCGAGCGCGGCTGTTCTTCCGCTGGGCCCTGGGCTAGATCCCCCGCGGGAGCCCTGCGAGCTCAGCGGGCTGCGGGGGCCGCGCGCAGCCGGGGGTCCCAAGTTGCCCACGCCAGGGCACGGGTGCGGGCGGGGCGGCTGGGCCGAGCGGGCGACGGGAAGGTCCCCGGGAACTTTCTCCTCCCCGAGACGCGCCTGCCAGCGCGGCCCGCGGCCCTAACCCCGCGGTGGCGGCTCCCGGGCTGGAGAGAGACAGGGCACGGTGTTTGAAGAAGCTGACGCAGTTGGTGACGCTCGCGGCTTCCTGAAGGGGACCGGCCACGATCGAGCGCCTTCGCGAGGGGGACGCGTAGGGCGGGCGCTCGGGCCTTTCTCCCGGTCTCGTGGGAGCTGCGTGGGAGCCCCTCGGGCTCGGGGCTCGAGCACCTCTGCCCGGCGGCCCCGGCAGCGCGCACCCGGCTTCCGTTTGGATCGGCTCGGGCTATTATATAAGATGCCACCGAGAGCAGAGGGGCGAGCGGGAACGCGGCGGCGAGGGCGGCGGGGACCCACCTGTGCGCCACGGCGCGCCTCGGGGGTCGGGTCGGGGGACCAGCCCTGCCCACCGCGCCCCTGCCGGCCCCGGGACGCTCGCTCCCCGCCACCTCGCCCCGACTCTAGGCGTTTCTTGCAGCAGGCGTCTGTACTTTGAAACATTTGTTTAATATTAAGGAAGCTGCGTGTGCGGCCGTCATAGTACGCCGGGAACGTGTGGCCGTGAGCTCCGGAGCGGTGAATGAATCATCGCCCCGGAGGACCGCGCTCCGATGATTCACGCGGGCTCCACACGCGCGCGCGTACTCGCCGTGGGCCTCCGACCCTGGAGAGCGGCCCTTCTGCGAGTGATGACGCCTGCAGGGGCGGGGGGGGGGGTTCATGCGAGAGCGCGGCGGGTTTGTGTGTTTTAAACCTGCCACTGTAACTTTGAGGGTGTTGGGCTCCCCTGCCTTCCCTAGCCTTGCTGCGTGTTTTCTGGAAGGGTAATGAAATTCCACCTGGCTGCGTTAATGAGGCAGAGGAGGCGCTGATTCGCTGCAGGCCCCGGTCCAGTCTCATTCAGAATTTGAATGGTGTCAAGTGAAGGAGGTCTCTAGCTTGGAAAGACTTCTAGTAATTGCGTCAACTTCAGTAGTTTTCAAGTAATTAGTACAATCTTAAAAAGTTGATCTTAAATAATTGGTCTCTTAAGTAGATGATTTAAAGATTAGCTGGGATTCGGGTTTTTTTTTTTTTTGTTTGTTTGTTTAGTTTTAAAAGGCCATCTAATTTCTCATTCATGAATACAGAATGTTTCCTACTGTCGTCATTCTTAAATGCTAACTTGATTCATCCTCACCCCACCCCGCATTTGAAGGACTACAGAGCAAAGTTTTCTCATCAATTGGGGCTCACCTCCAGTGGCAGGGCCCCACAAATACTCTTGGTGACTTGACTTCCTTAGTTCGTGGTCCTCCCGCCAACTACTCGATAGTCCTTTTTTCTTCATAGCTCCTAATCGCTAATGATATTTTGTGGAGGCATTCTATAGATCTCCTCTCGCCCTACAAGAATGTAAGTTCCACGGAGAGGAGAAGGAGGGTTGCTTTACCTGTTTCTTAATTTCTGTACTGGAATCAACAAGCCCCACATATCGTCTGGGCACCGTAGGTTTGTTGACATACTGAAGGAATAAATTGTGTTCCTGATTCTTGGCAGGACCATTTTGACAGTTGCTTTTCATTGCCTTTGGTGGGCAAGCTACCGATACGGTGAGGTTCTGAATGCCTCTTTACTGTTGTAATTGTCTTGTGATTGATTGCTTTTCTCCTCTGTGCTGTTAACGGCACAAGTTGACAAACCTTTACCCATCCTGTCCTAAGATGCTTGGCATGGAGAAGGATGTGGAGCTTTGGAACTAGAGTGCATTACCAAGTGAGCAAACCATTAAAAATACAGGTAGTGGTTGAAAATGGAAGTGCAAAAACCGTTGACGTGAAATCAGCAAAGGTAAATCATCACTGGCCTGTATGTTTCCACTGTTTGAAACACTGATAGTTCCCCATTCCTCTTTCCTACCTGGAAACTAAACTCATACTTAGCAGTAGTGAAAGCTGCCCATACTAACATGGTAGAATGTTAATTTTAACAAACCCAAAGTTTTCTTTCTCTGTCAGCGGCACTAACTCTTAATTTGGTAATGTTGGTAACGCCACAGAATGGTAGGTAAAAGGTATTGCTTAAATTTATCCTTTAAACTTCTCGATTGTATATTAAAAGGACTAAGGCTATATATCAGCAATGTCATGGAAGGAAGGTTTGAATGTCACATTTAATACTCCCCAGGAGACTACCTTGAGAAAGTATATTATTATAAAGAGTGAACTTGGAGTCAGCCTCAATCTTGGAGCAGTATTTTTGGCACTCCATTTCCCCACAGTCCACTGCTAAGTAAGAGTGGTCACCCTTCCATTTTCCTTCCATTGTGGTAACTATGATCACTTTTGGAAATGTAACTTCAAGATTGAGAGTGGCATTTTGGAGTTATGAGAGAGCTTGAAGTTGCTGGGTTACAGTCTTCCTTTTCCCAGGTTCCTCTCTGAAGAGGCAGTGAAGTGATTGGCTCAAGATGCAGAGCTGGGATTAGAACCAAGAATCTGGAGTTTATATTGTTGGACACCCCTGGGTACCAACAGGGGGAGAGGAATTGTTTCTACTACTAACCGATTGTTTGCCTCTTGCTTGTGAACCTTTGGAGAGTAAAATCCTGCCTAGATTCGTACCTTCCCAAGTCCCACATCTCAGGGATTCAATAAAAACTTGCTGAATGTGGTTGGACAATTGACTCTTCTGTTGAAAATATCTTTAAGAAGTAAAAACTGGGAAAGAAGTTTTCTGGCAAATAAGATCAGGCTTCACAGCTTTATAGTGATAAAGCTACCAGATAATTTTAATGTTTCTAAGTTTTAATGAAAGTGGTTTGAAACTTTTAGTGTGTGTTTCCACCTAGTTGGCATAAGTAGTGTCAGAAGACACAGCAGCAAGAGACAGAAGTTAGGCTGTATAGTGGTCTTAGGTCTGTGACAGTGGTCAGTAGAAAAGCCTGGACCTCAGCTCCGCCTCTCACTCTCTTCTGTTGTGTGTGTGGTAGAGAGAGCGGTGGCGGCAATTGATGCCAGGTGCACTGAAGGATTGTGTGAGCCTGGCATGGTGCATAAGGACCTGGTGGGTACAGGGCTCTTAATAAGTAATAACCGAAAGCTGGGTGTGGTGGAACACACACTTGTAATCCCAGTACTTGGGAAGTTGAGGCAGGAGGATCAGGAACTCAAGGTCATCCTTGGCTACCTAGTGAGTTCAAGGCCAGCCTGTACTAGACGAATCCTGGTCTCAAAAGTAAATAAGAAATAAAATAAATGGTAAGTGCTGCAGACTGTGCATTTATGTAGCTGTGAGGCTGACACAGGGGGATTGAATGACTGCTAAGGTCTAGCCCCACTCTCGTTTTAGGAACCAATTACATCTGTGCTGTTCTGCATTTTTAACTAAAATGATTCCTATATCCCAGTCTAATGTTATGAACTACAAAAAAAAAAAAAAGTGCTTAGTTTCTAGGCCTCCTAAGAATTTGTTTAATTAACATTGATAAATTAACTCCATTTTTATTCTATTCACTATGTAGATTAACTTGAACACTCTCCCAGTTTGCTATATGAAAGGCAGTGTGAGAAGACTATGGGCTAATCAGAAGCTATGAGAGCCCTACAAGTTACATAGAGAGGGTATGACAGATAACCAAAGGGTGTGTCACGGAACTGTTAGGGAATCATAAAGAAAATACGTGGTGATTTTAGGAAAGAAAAACAAATCTATTACTAGACAGAGAATTCAAGGAAGAATTGGGGGATTTTGCACAAGACCTTAATGATTCCGTAGGAGTAGCACTGGCAGAGATTTGGGGCCAGGCCTTTACGGAGACTTGAAGGAAAGAATATGTGACCATATCCAGAAATGGAAGAGATGTGGTTGAGGTGAAGGTTGAGGAGCTAGAAGGGTTTCATGGGAAAGGGAGCTACATGGAAATGTTAGGGCCACATTATAAAGCGTCTTGCATGTTGGGCTAAGGAGCCTGTTGGGTTTGTAGTGGAGAACACCAAAGATATGCTAAGCGCAGAATGGTGTTATCAGAGTTACACTGTAAGGCTAGTCCACATGGGGAGCAATGTGGCTTCAGTTGGGGGGGGGGTCTGTTAAAATAGCTTCCAGAAGAGCAGCAGTGCAAACTGAAGTCGAGGGGTGGTAGGTGGGTGAGTGAGCCGCCGTAGAAGGGAATGCAACACCACTTGTTGGCTCATTGGATGAAGGAGATGAGAAGACAAATAGAATAATTACCTGGGGTGGTGCTGGCAGGTATTAAAATGCACAGGGAGAGCTGTGGCAATGCATCTAGGACTCAAATATGCACGTTCTTTGGTGCTGATGGAATAGCTCAGTGCACAGAGTTGTTAAAATTAGATAAAGATATGGAAGGGTATCACTAAGGAGAGGATGATAAAACTGGGAATATGTGCTTGAGAATATTGGAGAGACAGTGGATGGAGATTCCCTGAAAACAAAATCATGGCTTTGGGATTAGTTCCACAATAGAGTGTTTGCTTGTAACATGCAAGGTCCTGAATTCAATCATTAAACACCGTCCCAAACAAGCAAGTGTTAGGGAAGTTTGTAGGTGTTTGTAGGTGGAGTGGCTTTTTGTGGAGGAAGGTAATTCATGCACCAGGCATTCCTCAGGCTGAAGGAACGTGAGCAGATCAAGGGTAGCGTCACATCTAGATTGGCATTCTACCCATGCTTGTTGTGCTGATTCAATTATGGGATACTATTTGGACAAATAATGACCATTCTTTAGAAAAAATTTAAATTATAGTTTTGTTTGTGTGTGTTTTGGGGTGAGGTGTGTGTGTGTGTGTCATGGCTCGTGATTGGGGTCGGAGGACAGCCTGCAGGAGTCAGTTCTCTTCTAACATAGGGGTCCCAGGGATCAAACTTAAGGTTGTCAGCTTGGCCATAGAGACATTGACTGGCTGAACTATATCATCAGCACCCCTCTTAACCAGCACCCCTCTTTTTAAGTTACATTTTTTTATTTGCATGTTGGGGATGTCCATTTCCATTCTAAAGGAAACTCCCCCTTTCAGTAATACATTATTTTATCATCTTGATTATGATGTTATTTCTGGATAATCATGACACTAAGGCCAAAAAAAAAAAAAAAAAAGAGTCCAAAGATAATATTGGTTTTGATCGAGGAAATAAAGCTGTTGTTGGAATTAAGCCGGGCGGTGGTAGCACACACCTTTAATCCCAGCACTGGGAGGCAGAGACAGGTGGATCTCTATGAGTTCGAGGCCAGCCTGGTCTACAGAGCGAGTTCCAGAACAGGCTCCAAAGCTACAGAGAAACTCTGTGTCAAAAAACCAAAAAAAAAAAAAAAACCAAAAAAACAAAACAAAACAGGTTATCTGTATGAAAAAAGAAAGATCCTGCAGCTAATAATCTGTATGAAAAAAAGATCCTGCAGCTAATAAACAGTGACAGCAGAGTTCAGGCAAGGTTAGCATACAAATGCTACTTTCCTATATAGCAAGAATGAAATTTGCAATTAAGAACATTGTCCTTAGTTAGGTTTCTGTTGCTGTGATAAACATCATGACCAAAGGCTACTTGGGGAAGAAAGGTTTTATTTCATCTTAATACTTGGTGATCATACTCTATCACTGAGGGAAGTCTGGGCAGGAACTTGAGCAGAGGCCATGGAGAAATACTGATTACTGGCTTGCTGTCCATGGTTTGCTCAACTGTGTTTCTTACATAACCCAGGGCCACCTGCCCAATGGCTCTACCTCCTACAGTTGGTTAAGCCCTCCGAAATCAGTCATCCACCAAGAAACTGCCCCATGGATATGCTAACAGACCATTTTGATGGAAGCATTTTCTCATCTGAAGTTCCCTTTCCCTGGATAATCCTAACTCATTGACAAAAAATACTAGTGAGCATAAACACATTACAGTTTTCATTAGCTCACCAAAAGAAATGAAACGAGTTTTAAGTCTACAAAATAGGTGTAAGGTCTGTGTGACGAAAGTATGTTGAAAGAAATTAAGGAAAAGTTAAAGCAATAGAAATTTCATATTTGTGAATAGGGAGACTCAATATTATCAGGACTTCTGTGTTAAGCAAATCCAGAAGAGTCTGTCAAAGGGTGTCAAGGATTTCTTAAGATATAAAATGGGGAGAAATAAACTCACGAATACAGAACAAAGTAAACAGCCATCATTGTCCTCCGTTCTGCCTGGGGGTGAATGGAACCAGCTGTCAAGTTTCTGACCACCTCAAGAGAGAGCGTGAGCACCCCCTCCTCAGTTTTAAGCAGTCACATACCCTGAAAAACCACACCTCTATTGGGCCAGATACCCCAAGGTCATTGTTGGAGCGGTATTCTCACTACACTTCTGAACTTGATTTATAAACTCAATGCAATTTCAAATGAAATTTTATTAGTTATTTTAGGGACACTGATAAATTAGTCGTAGAGTTTATATAGTAAAGCAAGCACAGTATTAGAGAACGGAGTTGGATGGTTGACATTACTTGGCTTTAAGTCTTAATAAAGACGCGGCAATCAAGGCAATGTGGCATTGGCAAGAGATTGAACAGGCAGGTCAGTGGAGTAGAACCCGAGATGAGGCTCCTGAGGTCCCACACAGTTAATCAACTGATCTCTGACAAGGAGCAAGGGCAGCATGATGGGGGATTGCCTTTTCAGCAAATGGTTTGAGGACAACTGGGCTCAATGTGGAAACTAAAAGATAACTCAAAATGAACCATAAACATGAATTTAATCATATAAAACTGTTAGGAGATAGCAGAGGAGACTATGTCAATAACTTTAGGTTTGGCTATTTTTTTTATTTTGTCTCCCCCCCCCCTCGAGCTGAGGACCGAACCCAGGGCCTTGCACTTGCTAGGCAAGCGCTCTACTACTGAGCTAAATCCCCAACCCCTATTTTTTTTTAAATAGGACAACAAAGGCATAATTCATGGAAGAAAGATAACAGAAGTTCTACCTATTAAAATTTTGTTTTCAAAAAATATGCCTTGCAAAAAGACACTGTCAAGGTTCTAAAAAGATGAGTTATAGGCCAGGAGAAAATAGCTTCAAGAGATGTACCTGATATAGAAATATTTCAAATATACAAAGAACTCCCTACAACTCAGTAAAAACTTATATTTAAAAAAACTAGCTAAATGCCTTACAGACACCCCACTAAAGAAACTGTGACAATGGCAAGATAATGGTGTGAATAGACGTCCCACGTCATAGACATCAGAAAAAAATGCCAATCAGAACAACAGAGATACCACTCAGCACCTCTTGAATGACCAGAATCCATTACACCGAAAACACCCAATGGCTGCAAGGGTGTGGATCAACAGGGACCCTCATTCATCTGCTGGAGGGAATGCTGGATGATACATCCATTTTGGAAAGTGCTGTAAAATCAAACACCTTTACCAGGCATTCCAGCAGTTGCATTCCTGGGAATCTACCAAAGGTAGCTGGGAATTTACATCCATTCAAAAAATTCCCCACACAGTGGTTCTTAGGTCCCAAACTTGGAAGCAATAAAGATATCCCATCTTCTTCAGAATAAATGAAGAAGATATCTAGACAATGAAATAGTATTTAGTGATAAAAAAAGAAGCTATGAGAAGATATGGACAGGGCTGGGGAGATATCTGAGTCACTAAAGAGCCTTGCAAGCAGGGGACCTGAATCCAACCCTCAGAACCTGTATTTAAAAAAAGGAAAAGAAAGACGAAGAAGAATCCAGGTAGGCCGAACGTGTTTGTAATCTCAGCTCAGAGATAACAGAAACAGGTGAATCTCTGGGCCAGGGAACTCACCAGACTTCCCTGTTTCAGTGAGTTCCAGGCTCACTCAAAGACCCTGCCTGTTTAAAAAAAAAAAACAAAAACAAAATAAAACAAACCAAAAGAACCAAGATGGGCAATGCCTGAGGAATAAAATTTGAAGGTGTCCCCAGGCCCCTTCCCACAAAAAAACCACAAGCAAGACTTCAGTACACACATGCTTCCTTCATGGCTACATGGCTCCGATTATGTGTCATTCTGCAAGAGGAACCACCGTGGAAACAAAATAATATCTGGTTACTAGGGATTAGTGTGCAGGGAGGGATGAATAGGAAGAACAGAGAGGGTTTGAGGGCACTGGAAGTATGCTATGCCATACTATAGTGATGGACACACATCATTACATTTGTGTAAAACTGTAGCCTATACAATTAAAAGTTAAAGAAAGGCAAAGCTGAATTCTGAATTTTAGAGTAGTTTGTAGATGGCCAGGGGCTTCATTTGAAATGGATTGGTCATCTTTTGTCGATTTGTTGAAAAACTGAGAGTGAAGTGTGAAGCTGAGGGAGAGTGGAAAACGTTAGAAGGCTCTTTGCCTACATCCACTGAAGATCCAAAGGCAATGAGAGCTAGCGAGGTCTCTTGTACTTGTGGAGGAAACATCACTGCTGTGCTCATGGCTTCCTCCAGCAGTGTGCAGAACACTGGAGGTAGAGATGGCTTGTCTGTTTCTGGAACTGCCAACCCCATAGGGGCACTCAGTCAAGGACAGGGACCGGTGAGAAATGAGTGGGGATGCCTGGGAGAGAGAACAGGAGCCCGTGTAATATAATGGCAGCAAGAATGAGGAGAAGGTGATGATCTGGAGGGCACAGAGGGAAAGGCATGAGGGATGTTCAGGTTCTTCTAACTGTGCTGTGATCCGTTGTGAGTTGTCATAAAAACTCAACATGAAGCTGAGCTGAAGGATGGCAAGGGGACCAAGCCATTGGAAATAGAAAGCAGATAGATAGTCTTTGAGAACCGTGAGGCCAGAGTATCACGATGATTATATATCCATGTAAATATCTGCTCCATCAAGCAGAGAGCATATGCATTAAAGTCCATGGGATTAAAAAAGAGGAAAGGTAGGGAAGAGATGAAGTTATTCTGTTATTTAAAAGATGAGGGGAAAGTTCTAAGGTCTTTTCATTTGCACAAATGTGAGAGGACCCCAGACGTGCAGGGCTGAGCCGGAACGGATAATACCTGGGGTTTCTGAATTCTAGTTAGAATTGGTGGTGAAGTAATTGAAGTACCCACTGACTGAATCTTAGAAAGCGTCCTCAGCATGCAGCTCCACCAGTGCTGTGGAAGAGAGTCCCTGGGCTGTAAGTGGGAGGAGGGCACTAGCGTGTAAGAATCGGTGAAGTAACAAAACACAGATCTCTACTCTTGAAGGCTAGGTTGGGAAAGAGAGCTTCGTGCAGAGCTCAGAATGACTGTGTGTGTGCACCTACTCTGAAGTATAGAGGGAAAGCTTGAGGCTTCCCAGCAAAAATGCTTACCCAAGTGTCTTTACTTCCCAGGTCCAAAGAAGAGTGCACTAAATACCATGTTTAATATCTTTGATAAAAAAAAGATCCCCTTTCCCCAAATCCCACTATTTGAGAACTGAGACTCATGAACCAGACCCATGGCAGTCACACACCCAAGTATTGTTCAATGAGGAGGAATGTAATGTGGAAGAGAGAAACTCCAGGAATATATTGGGGGTACCTCTTATTTGGACAGCTCTTGAGCCAAAAAAGGTATCAGTTTCTTTGTATAAGGTTACTGACTGCCTTAGCTTACGTGGATCTGTTTGACCTCTGATGCAATGTTGTTACGCCAACTAGGTGTAATGAAATGATGAGGGACAGCTAGCCTGGGTCCTTTGTAGTTACTTCCACAACCGTGCCTAGTGGATCTTGCTTCCTCTGTGGGAATCTCAGGAAACTCGCAGATGTCAAGACCAGCTTTGAAACCCTGTGTTTGAATACAGTTCTCTCCATAAAATGTTTCAGAAACTCCTAGTGTGCTTGCACATGCATCCATACCTGTGTTCACGGCACCACCCCACCCCACCCCACCCCACCCGCATCCTCTCTCCTGAGTCTTACACTGTTCATATAATCTTTGCTGCTGCCTGCCCCTTGCCCCAGTTCTGGGACTCAAACCCAGGGCCTTGAACGTACGGCACTCACAGCCCACTATTTCTGATTCTACTAACTGGCTATTGAGCGGTTCAGTTTCCTCACTCATTGCAGAGGAGAGAGTCACATTTTCTGTATCTTCTATGGGTTTGATGTTAAAATAAATAGAGTTATGCAGATGTCAAGGGATCAGTGTTACCATCGGAAGTGCAATGTCAACCTAGTCTCCGATCATCCTTTTCAAGTAGTTATTTTGAACAAACGACACCGACAACTGTTGGAATTTGGCAGGACACTGGTTTAGCCTTCTATGTTAGTCATGGCAACATTCCTCCTTTATCCATGCCAGACTGGCTACGTGAGATTTTAGTCGTGTATTTCCTGACAAGTGGAATTTCTGCCTTATGTATTCTTCTTTTGGCTTTTCGAGACTTTTTTTTTTATTGTAAAATGTAATACATGTGCAGAAAATGTTTGAAGTGTAAATGTACACATTAACAAACTGTGAAAAGTGAGCATCCATATAATTACCACCCAGCTCAAGAGCTAGACCCATTTAATTTCTTCCACATGGGGAAACTTCTATCTTCTTAGATGCTTGGTTTGTTTACTTGTTCTTTAGGGAGTCATGAGTAAGAGCGGAAGGCGGGTATTCAGTTTTGACAGGTCGGAATATGTTCCTTTTGAGTGAAATCAGACCAAAAGTGTAATATTAGTGTTTTACTCTCTAGTTATTCCTGGACTTTATTTGCCAATCAATATAGCTGTGAATTTAATGCTAAGAACAAGTGCTTGACTTTTATCCTTAAAGAATGAAATCTTCAGGCTTAGTATCTTCCATTTGTGTTCATTAGATGAGCATAAAAAGGCTGTAATCCCCTGGATGTGAGAACGGCCCTCGCGCTTATCTTCTGAGTGCTCATCCTGCGTCCTTCCTTGTCTTTAGAAGCAGACCAGCTGAGGTTTCAGGATCGACAGCTTCTTGGAAAATACTTCACAGTATCAAGACAGGCACCTTTCAGTTTAGGTCACCGTAAGGAAGACATGAAGAGGCAGGAAGGGGTCGATGAAAAGGCCTCATTGCACAAAAAGCTGCGTTTACCTTTAGTTATGATCTAGGGCCACAAATGCTTTGTCAGGGCATATTTTTTAATTTTTAAAAATCTATTTATTGTTTTTTTTTTTCAAGACAGGGTCTTTCGGTGTAGGCCTGGCTGTACTGACTCTGTAAACTAGGCTAGACTTAAAATTAGAGATCTGCCTGCCTGTCTGCCTCCTGAGTTCTGGAATTAAAGGCATGCCCTACCACACCCCCAACTAGGGCGTGTGTGTGTGTGTGTGTGTGTGTGTGTGTGTGTGTGTGTGTGTGTGTATAGAGAGAAGAGATTAGCTAGATATAGATAGATATAGATGTATGTGTGCATAGATGTATATATAAACTTGCAGGTCCTTTGAGTATACAGTATGGATTCTAGTTTTGTGGTTTGGGGGATGCCTGTGTGTACAAGCATGTGTGTCTGTGTGTATTTCTTGTGCTTTTTCTTTAACTCTTTCTTCTGATTGTCTCAATTTATCTTATTTTATTTTGTTAATTATTCTTGAGATGCCTCTTAATTTTCTAAGGATAGACAGAAAAGTTGTGGATTCAGATTGAAGGGGACATGGGGAGGATCTCGGAGGAGTTGGGGGAGGAGAGTCATAATCGGAATACATTGTATGAAAAAAAAATCTATTTTCAGTAAAAGAAAAACAGAGGAAAAATAATCCAGTGCCATAAATCATATTTTCAGAGTAAATTGGTGAACTAATAGTCTTTTGTGCTATCTGGAAAAGAAGTCTTTATTTAACGTACTTGTTTAAGTTAACTTATTAAATGTGTCCTATTTGCTGAAGCTGTAGCCTGCCAGCCTTATATTTGACTTTGTCTTGCTCCAGTACCCACAAGAGCTGAAATTACTGGTGTGAGCCACTGCACCTGACTTGTGATTGACTTGAATGTGTGTGTGTGTGTGTGTGTGTGTGTGTGTGTGTGTGTGTGATGCATGATGTGTGCACGTGTGATTAAAAAAAGAAAAGACTTCCCACATCTTAAAAAAAATTATATGATAACTGTTATGTAAGCTGTTAGCTACTCTGATGGCCTCAGCAAAACTATGGGTGTTAAAGATTAAGAAAGACCCGTCTTTGGTGGCAGATCCTCTGCCCATGAAATTGGGTTAGTAAGGATTCATATGTTTACTGTCAGCCCTTCCTGAGATGCTGTGTTAATTTGGTGTCCCCATGGGAAAATAACTGAGATAAACTTAAAGAAAGAAAGGTTTGGTTTCGCTCATCGTTTCAGAGGTTTCAATATCCTTAGTCTGTGGCGCTGCCTCTGGGCCTGGTTCAGAGACAGGGCATCGAGGCTGGGAACACAGCCTGGTACGAAGCCCTTCCCTTGGTGGACAGGAAGCACAGGCAGAAGGAATCGGGGTTCGTGTTCCGATACACTCTCAAAAGCACACCCCAGTTACCCAGCTTTTTTCACAATTCCCCCAGTTCCCATGGCTTCTGAATCATCCTACTCCACTGGCTGACAGCCAAGCCTTGGTGCATGAGAATTTGGGAGGCACTCCAGATGGAAACTCTTAACAAATATCAGGTGATAATGGTGAACACAGAAGGAGGCAACAGTAGGGGATACCTGCAAAATTCTAAGAGATAAGAAACACAGTCCAGTGGCTTCTGGCTTAGTGTAGAGGAGAAAATTGATACCTAAGTGTCCTGAGGGGGTTAGGGTGAACACTGGGAAGAAGCATCCGGTTTATCACTAGAATCTGGAAAGGCTCAGGAACCAGAGGCCATGGGGCAGATAGAGGCCTCAAAATGCAGGACTGTTTGAAAGCCTGAGAGAGAATTAGAAATCTACTTCTCCTATCCCAAACAACATCCTAAGACTAGAATCATCTTTCTCTGCAGAATGGAAATAAATTAAGGGTTCTGGCTTTGTAATTATTGGGAAAAAGCTAGAAAAGGGTAACATCATCAGCAAACACAGAAGTTTAATGAAATTCTGCATATTAAGCAGTGAGGCCCTATACAGTTCCCACATTTTGATTCTTGGATAGCCAGGTAATTAGACAGACAGGCTGTGAAAATTAAGAAAAATAATTACAGAGAAGGCAGAAATAGAGGAAGAATAGGGAAATAAAAATCAAAACTTGTCTGCCTATATTATGCTGTAGAGAGGTAAGAAACGGTCTCTCATAAGGTAGAGATTTAAAAAGTACTAATGAGAGAATAAGAAATTAATCATAAAAATTAAACATAAAATAGCAACAACAAAAGGTCATTAGGCTGACCAAAAATTTTGGGCTGAACCAGGAGAAAAACAAAGAAAAACGGGGAAGAAAAGTTAGAATTAAAGTATTATGTAATGTATGTAGAACATACTAAAGAGAGTAAAGAGAAAGATAAAGGGGAGGAAATTACCTAAGAAATTATACAAGGAAACTTTGCAGAACTGGAAGACATTCGTTTCAGGATTATCTAGAAGAGTCAATGGCAGCACACACAACACCTAATGTACAAATCATATCACTGTAAAATTGCATTATACTAAGAGGGTGAACATATATGAAATCATATAGTGGAAACAGGCCCTCGGCAGAAGATTGAAAATAGGATGCCATTAGATAATTTAACAGCACTGGATTTTAATCCCAGCAGTCAGGAGGCAGAAGCAGGCAGATATCTGTGAGCCTGGTCTACATAGTGAGTTCTAGGACATTCAGATCTACATAATAGAGAAACCCTATCTCAATAAATAAATAAAAAAGAACTGTGGATTACTGCCTTAAAAATTCAGATGGAGGGCCGGGCGGTGGTGGCGCACGCCTTTAATCCCAGCACTCGGGAGGCAGAGGCAGGCGGATCTCTGTGAGTTCGAGGCCAGCCTGGGCTACCAAGTGAGTTCCAGGAAAGGCGCAAAGCTACACAGAGAAACCCTGTCTCGAAAAACCAAAAAAAAAAAAAAAAAAAAAAATTCAGATGGAAATTATTTTCAATCTAAAAATAAAAAAATACAAAGTGTCAAGTGGGAGAAAGAGTTAAGATCTTTTTATTATATCATATTAAAGGTCTAAAAAAATTATTTCTGCATCATTTCACTAAAAGCTACTGGATGGTATTTTTAAATCAAAAATATGGGAATAAATCAAGGAAGAGTAATATACGGTATTCCAGAAACATGTAACTAAACAGAAGGAAAAAGACCAAAGACAACTCTAGAATGACAGTTAAAAAAAACAACAACAACAACAGTCTAGCAGCCCTAGAGGGAAACTGTCCAGGTCAGAGAGGCAGCAGGCTGGCTTTTGGGAAGAGACTTACATGAATTTCCAAGTAAAAGCAGAACTGTTGGGCAACCTGACACTTGTGACCAAGTGTAAAATGCCCTTCAGAGGGGCTTGCTATTTCCAAGGGCTTGTCAATTAAGAACTGTCAAATGAGGTTGGTGGAAGGCAATTATAAATGGCCTTACAAGAAACATAGTATTTACAAAGATCCCAAAGGTGGTAATCACTGCTGAGCTAGTTAAAAGTAAGGCTGTGCTGTGCCTGGGAGAAGTATGCACACCTTTAATCCCACCATGCCTTTAATCCGAGCACTCAGGAGGCAGAGGGAGGAGGAATTGGGGTCTCTGAATCCAAGGCCAGCCTGGTCTATATCGGGAGTTCCAGGATAGCCAAGGCTACATAGTGAGACCTTGTCTCAAAAACATAAAAGAAAAAAAAGTCTATACAGCTATACTATAACAGAAACTCCCTAAATTGCAATTTAAAGGAGAAGCTAGTCACTTTTTATTTCATGTAACAGTTCAGGGTGAGCGAGCATTTTGAGGGGTTGATGTGCCTGCTTTTACAAAGTCATTCACCCCTCCTTCCCCACCCCCCACTCTCTGTGAAGGCTTGCCCTCATCTCTAGAGTTAAACCTGGTCAGTCAGTGTTTACGTTCTGGATTGTAAGAACAAGGGCATGTTTGGAAGTGCAGCTTATCACTTTCACTTCTATTCAAATAGCAAGAATGAATTACGTGGTCATACCTACAGGCAATATTCAGAATTTTTAACAACCAACTGGTAGCCAGGCCACTGACATGTCAGAACAGAGGCCTGCTGTAGAGTAAAGGCAAGTTTTGAAGGCTGTCCCTGCTGGAGCAGATGTTAACCCTTTATTTGCTGAATCGTGGTGAATGGTGGGTTGGAGGTCAAAACACCAGCTACCATCAGCTGTAATGGAAGTGTTGAAATAACAGTTGGTGCAGCTGCGTTAAGATACGTGAACCCAATGCGGCCCCTGGCCATAGTTGACTCCAGAAAAGATTGACTACTATAGATGACCAGGAGGGGACGAGTTAGCATATAATGGGACATCGGGAAAAATATGAATAAAGGTCTAGAATTGGTATATCAATAAATTTTAGAATATGCATATTGTTAGGAATATAAAATGAAATAATTAGAAGAAAGAGTTAAAGAGTTTATGTTTAGTTTACCTTTGGGATTGAGTGGGAAGTGAGGCAGGACCCTGCTGTTTTTCATTTTAAACTTGGTAGCACACTTTGAATTTCTTAATAATTTCCCTGGGCTAGTATAGCAAAAACTAAAATCAGTAAGAAAAGGTAATGTCGTGGTCAGAAGGGATTGGAGATTGACCTGGAGCCTTAGCTCTAGAAATGTGTATATTAAGAGATAAGACACACGTTTGCTTTGAAGTTAGAATTCTCTGCCACGGCTGTGATTCCAGCACAGCTCATTCCGTCTAAGAACCGTTTGGGTGAGCTTTTACAAATGACTTCCCTAGCCCCAAACTCTGATGGGTTTGGCTTTGGGCAGACCCCAAGGAACCAGTTATTTTAGAAAGCTTCCAAACTTCTCCTTTGCAGCAGGGGCTAACTCCTCTATCCAAGTGGTATTTAAACATCATTGCTTTCTAAAACGCCTGTACTCTCTCATCCTGTTCTCACTTTGAATATTCTGTCAGGGGCCGATGGTCATTTTTGCAAAAGTTGCTTATCTTTATCTCAGATTCTCTGTGCAGAAGTTTTAGGGTCCAAACTCAGGTAAATCTGAACGTGCTGTGATTTTTCTCCTGTCTTTACCTTAAGTGCTGCCTCTTGGGGCTTCCTTAGCTGCACCCTCAAGTTGCCCTCCAGCTTCGTCTCTGTGGTTAGGTCTGATTTCTCTCAGCTAACGTCTGACAGGAACCCACCAAGAACAGCAATTCTGACTAGCTGGCATCACCGGAAGTTCGCATAGCTAATTAGCTTCACCAAAGGAATTTTGAGAAGAAAGGGTCATAAGAACTCTGGTTTTCCAAGGTTAGAGAGCTGTGGCATTGGGCTGTTGACTGAAGAAATTGTGGGAAAAGCCAGGCGGTGGCGGCGCACGCCTTTAATCCCAGCACTCGGGAGGCAGAGGCAGGCGGATCTCTTGAGTTCGAGGCCAGTCTGGTCCACAGAGTGGGTTCCAGGACATCAAGGACTACACAGATACACAGAGAAACCCTGTCTCAAAAACAAACATAAAAAAGGAAATTGTGGAAAAGAAGTGTTTATTGTGTAGATGAGATAAATATTATGTATACTAGAAAAACTTGAAATTACAAACAGAAGTTTTCTCCATGGTTCCATTCCCACAGCAAAGAGTCACTTCATGAGGCAGGTGTGTAAGGGACCTAGCAGGACTAGGTCTTGCTTCTGATACTTGGTCCATGCTTAGGGAAAGTCCAGGCTGGTGACTGGGGAATCGCTTTATATTTATACATACTTAATATGAGTAGGCCAGTGTAGTCTCTTAAGTCAGTGGTTCTCAACCTTCCCAGTGCCTCGACCCTCTACTACAGCTTCTCAAGTTGTGGTGACCCCCAACCATAAAATTATTTTCATTGCTACTTCATAACTGTAATTTTGCCACTTTATGAATCGTAAAGTAAATATCTATGTTTTCCGATGGTCTTAGGTGACCTCTGTGAAAGGGTCGTTCGACCCACAGGTTGAGAAACACTGCTTTAAGGTGAGAGACTGACCCTCATACAAGGTTCAGACTTTGCCCACTTGATACAAGGCAATCTGGGCCAGTGCTTTTCACAGTTGATTATGCACTCCAGTTGCTGGAATGGCATGGCATCCTCTGGGGGTTGAGAGTCTGTCCCAGGGCCTGTCTGCACTTTTGGGGGACAGACTGCACTTAGACACAAGGTCTGGTTAGGGGCAGATTCTCGTGGTGGGTTTCACTTCAGAGTCCTGTGAGGGTTTTTAAAAAGGCTGGGATCTGGGATCGATTCGGAGTGAATAAATCATATATATACTAATAAAAATGAAGAAGGATTTTGGCAGGCAGAGATGATGTGTGTTCACGGCGTGGTCCCAGCATGCGCGAACTCGGTGACTAGAAACGGAACGGCTTAGTCGGGTGCAGGCAGAATGCAAGGGATGCAAAGTTCCCTTGCATGTGCCATGGCACACAAGCGCTGAGGTCAGAAGACAGCAGCAGGAGGGAGTCGGTTCGATCCTCCTATCATGTGGGTTCTGGGCACCAAACTTAGGTCAACGTGTTTGCAGTAAGCACCTTCACACGCTGAGCCCTATTGCTGGCCCCAAGAATTCCAACTTATTAACCACACAACTATATTCAGTTTTAATCCAGGAACTTTGAAGTGGACTCTCTCTAAGAAGTTGTCATTAATACAATTGTTAATACAGTTATTCCTCTTTTTCTAAGATTGTTTTTGCAATAATAATAAAGCAGTTAATTTTTAACCCAGGTCTTTGGTTTTGAGCAAGCTGAACCACCACCTGCCAGTAGCCCTGGACGCTCCTGAGAACGACAGTGGTCCCTCTACCAGGGTCTTAAGTCACTAAATTTGGGGAGAAGGGCAAGTAAATGTACAGAAAATATTCTAAAACTTCCTAAATAATTGGCAAAGGAAGCATGTCAAAGCTAGAATTCCAGCAGTGTGTGGAAATTCCACCAGTGCATATATTTATACATGAACACAATCAGATATAGTAATCACACAGATGTTTCTAAAGAGACCCCAAAGCATCGGAGTTGTCTTCATAATGCACTGTCTGCCTGATCTCTTGGTGCAAGGACACAGAGAACGAAGGGTCTCCTGTGCTGAGAGAAACCACATTCCTGTTCACTCTTCATCTCCTTCCTGTATCACGGGACATCATCTAGGTACTTTAGGAAAGGACCATTTTTCTTCCTGCGTGTGTTCCCCTGATGGCAACACTCAGCTCATCTCCGGGGACCTGCTACCTAAGAAGAATCTCTTCTTTATAGACAGCATCCACACAGTGACCATATTCACATCTTAGAAGGTTACCTAAGGTATCTCCTGGGTTACTACAGAATCCACACAGGAAGATTTCCAGCCATGAGTCAGAATAAAAGCGTGCCGGTCTCGTGCAGCGCCTTAACCCTACTTGCATAGGGATGTCAAATCAGACGCATCTGTATCCGCAGGCGACTCATACCTGTCAGTACACACATCAGGACCTGCCTCAACTCCATTTCATCACAGTCACTACAAATAGGTCCCAGGTCCTGTCCCAGAAGTTTCTCCTTCTTCTCCTCCCCCCAGTCTCTCGGCCCCCCACCTCACCCTTCTCCAGATCCACCCTCCCTCTGTCTGCCCTCAGAAAAGATCAGGCCTCCCAGGGCTATCAACCAAACATCACATAATATGCAACCAGAAGACCAGGCACATACTGTCACGTCAGGACTGGAGGCAACCCAGGAGGAAAAGGGTCCCATAAGTAGGCAAAAGAAAATTCTTTTTTTTTTTTTTATTTTGGTCAGTTTTAATTCTTGTAATCTTTAAGGAATAAAGGATCAATAAGCACATAATCAGTCAGAGCGAGTCAACAAAGAGAATGACCTATGGTCACAAGCAGTCAGCATATAGAAGATAGTGATTAAGAAATATTTAACAACCTTGTGACTTCATACTTTCAAAAATGAAGACAGCGAAGTTATTCTTTGATCAAACAAAACATACAGCCGTAAGTTCCTTAAAGCAACTGGAAACAAATATGGAACACGTCACAGATTTGCCTGTCAGCCTTGCGCAGGGGCCATGCTAATCTTCCCTGTATCGTTCCAGGTTTAGTATCCATGCTGCCAAAGCTAGCACAAACATTCTTCTGTTGTGCAGACTGCTATTGACAATTTTCTCCTCTCATTTCCCTTCACCTCCTGACACCTGGTCATCTCCCTCCATTCTTTCCCCACTATCGGTGCATTTACTGTGCCACAGCCATGACCTGTTAGGTTTTTCTCCCCCATATTGTGCATTCAGCAGTGATTAAATTGTGAACTTTTTTTTTGTTGTTGTTGTTTTTCGAGACAGGGTTTCTCTGTGTAGCTTTGGAGCCTGTCCTGGATCTCACTTTGTAGACCAGGCTGGACTCGAACTCACAAAGATTTGCCTGGCTCTGCCTCCTGAGTGCTGGGATTAAAGGCCAGTGCCACCACTGCCCGGCAAATTGTGAACTTTTTATCTAGGTTTGTAACCTATAGTCTAACAACACGCAGTTAGCATGTGTAATAAATGTTAGGCAAATGAATAAAAGATTTCTCTGTAAAGTATTGAGAATCTGCACTTGTCTGGTTGGGGTTCAAGATCAATTCCACTTAGAAATATATAGCTAAAAGTTGAATTGCTTTTAATTTTTGTTATGTCTTTCCCTACCAAATATAAGTTTATAACACGTTCTTTCCAAATAGTCACAGATACATACATATGCATAAATGTAGATATACCTATCTGTACAAAAATGGGTAAAGTAAAAACCATCAAAGACTTTATAAATATTAAATATCTGAGGTTAAAAAAAATCTTAAAAAAATAAGCTGGAAAAATACCAGCCGTTGGTGATGCACACCTTTAATCCCAGCACTCAAGAGGCAGAGGCAGGTGGATCTCTGTGAGTTTCAGGACAGTCAGGGCTACAAAGAGAGACCCTGTCTTGAAAAACAAACAAACAAAACAAAAAAACCTCCAGAGAGGTCTGCACGGTGCTCATGGCTTATCTGCTTTCTTTCATGAAGCCTCCTTGGCTGAAAGCAAATCGGCTAAAGTCTAGAATCACGTGAGCCAGAATGCAACGCATCTTTGTTCAAGTTACACTGAAATCTTAACTATAAAAAAAAAAAAAAAAATTTAAGGTTTTTTTTAATCGTGAAAACCCATGGAAATTTTAACCACTGAAAACAGTTTTATGTAGTTTACAAATAAGAGCCAGACAGAAATTAACATCTACCTTTTTTTTTTTTTTTCCTGAAGTGATTCCTTAGCTTATTCGGGCTGCTGTAACAAAATGCCAGAAGCTGGGTGACTTAACAAACAACAGAAGTTTATTCTTTACAATTCTAGGGGCGGGGAAGCCCAAGATCAAGACATGAGCAGGCTGATGTGTGGTGAGGGCGAGGTTTCTGGTTTCTAGCATGTACTTTCTTGGCTGTGCCCTTGCATGGCAGGATGGAACTAGTCCGTGACTCTCTTTGGTGAAGGCATGCATCTCAGCTGCACCCTCATGATGTAATGCCTTTGGAAGGCCTCACCTTAATAGGGTCACCTTGGAGGTTAGGATTTCGTTGTATGGTTTTTAGGAGTGCAGACATTGAGGTCATAAAGGGTAATGATTCCACATCAGTCCTGCAGAGTGAGGAGGCGTAGTGTGCCCTTCCTCTTTAAGCTTTAGTTTCTCCTTGTATAAGATAGAGGATTTGGTTCAAATTACTACCAAGGTCATTTTGACTCAAGTGTGCTTCTGGAAAGTTATGAAACACAGTCTGTAACCATGGTGAGGCTGGATGATTGGTGGATCCAAAAATACATTATTTTCTCCTTCTCTCGAACAGCAATGCTTTCCCATTGAGTAAGTCACTCTGTGTATATTCCCTTAATAAACCAATTTCTTGATTTTTTTTTTAAAAAAGAAAATACCAGCTGCTTAATAGTGAATGGAAGAGCATTGAGAAACACCAAACAAATGAGCTCTTGCCTCTGTATTAAATATAGATCTGCATTATTGCACTGTTTTTCTTCCCTGTTGTAGGTATTCAGAATGCAGTGGGTGATGATTTGATAAATTTAGAAACTACTTCACATTAATTCCTGCTGCCTCTGTGTTTATGTGAGAATCTCATTAAAAATATATATGATTTATTCTCTTAAAATATGATTTCCTTCATTTTTGCCTTTCTACGGGCAGCATTTTGTGTCTATAAATACGGATTTCTGTCAAGAACCTTGCATCGATGGTCATTCTTCTCCATTAGCATCTAGGTAATCTGCTTAGACAGTACAGCATTTGACCCTCTTGGTTTGCTCAAGTGTGGTCTCATCAGTTTGACCTTGCGCACTGGTGTCCTGAGCAGCCCCCCCCCCCCAAGGGCCACTGTGATGCTGCAAGGCTTGTGGCCGTGCTCCTTGGGGACTGTCCCCTGTCAAGAGCACTGCTCCTGAAGTGAGGCATCCTGACCTAGTTGGGACAAGTCTGAGACGGACAGGCAGTGTCTCACTGGTTGCTAACATACAGATTCAGTCCTCCAAAGTTAAAGGAACATTGCCCAAGAAAAGCCAGCTGTGTCCCTCTCATCACTCGGGAGGTGGAGACCGGAGGGTCCAGAGTTCCAGGCCAGCCTTAGAGGCAGTCTGGACTGCATGAGACGCTGTGACAAAACAAGGCAGAGAGATTTGATTCTTCTCACTGTTTTAGTCTGCAGTAGTATGTCTGACTAGCTGTGTGAGATGAGAGGGTTGCTCACCTTCTCTGAGCTTCAGTTCCATGTTCTAATACACCTGGGTCTTTTTTTTTCTAAAATGCATTTGGTTCTAAAGCCCACTTATGTTCATCTCCTGGCTAGCTCCCTCTACTCTTGCCCTCTTCCTTTCATTCCTTCTAGCTTCATTTAAGCTTGCTGGGGGCCAGTCTGTGCTTTAAACTTAAACAGCTTTCCCTTGTTTCTAGTGGTTCTTCTTTAGATCAGTGTGGCCCAATTTTTCAGTTTGTAGAGATTTTTAGAAAGCATTTATTACTAATTTCAGTCCATTTATTGTCTAGACATGTTGAGATGAGGCTAGCTCAACAACTCAATTAGCTTCGCTTTTCTACTTGGATAATGGTCTAAAAAGAAACCATACTTACTCTTATAGAAATTATAATTAGACACACTTCCCCCAGCAGGCATTTCTGTACGTCTTTGACAATGAGAATGAAGCCGATTAGATGCTGTTGACAGAAGTTACAGAATATCCCAAGAGAAACAGTGTTTGCCATGTACCCACCTGCCTTGCCATCGCTGCAGAAATCTATCCTGCTTAGTACTTCCAAGCTGGTAAGAGCAAAGAAAGGTTGACAACCACAAAACCCTGTAGAAATGGGTTAGGAGATAGTCTTAGGATAGGGCCACTTACTCGTTAAAGAAATGCCTATCGCACTGTCTGATAGGTTGTCTTTGGCATATTGTCATGCACAACAGACATTCTTAACCTTACAGAGTTGATTTTTCTAGTATTAGAAAACAGAATTCTCAGTAAACACAGGTATTACTATGTTTTTCACAAAGTAGTACAAGCTGTGGAAACAGGAGAACTGGATCAGAAAAGGAGGAATCCAAGGGAAGTGGGGAGCGGAGAGCTTGGCTATCATATAAGTACCTGTGAATAGGTTAAATTTCCAGGCTAAACAAACTTCCTGGGTGCAATCAAAGTTAAGTCTTAAACTAGGAGATGGCCCTTAAAGTAGAAAAATCACACTGGTTAGTGTATGGAAGTGTCAAGACGTTGGTGTGCTCTCATTCCAAATCAGCATAAAGGGGCCCATGGGGAAGCATAAGAAGGACAGGGAACAGTCTTGAGGAAATAGATCAGCTTTCCACTCACTGCCCCCCAGAGACCCAACGGAGACTGAATCCAGCCGAAACCCAGAAGCAGGCAGAAGCAACCCGAAGAAGATGCTTTCGGTGGGCTTAAGTGAAAGACTCAGCTGATGCTGCAGCCGGGCTTGTGACCCACAGAACTGAGATAATAAGTGGTTTGGTTGAGGCTCCTCTTTTTGTGGAGCTTTGACCTATCAGTAATTGAACACCCGCAGGGTAAGGGAGCTGGCCAAGAGAGCCCTAGGCAAAGAGAAAGCCAGAACCACGTTCCAAGGTGGTAGACCTGGGGGATGGAGGGACTGCAAGGTGGTCTCTGTGACTGGAATGCGGAAAATGGGGTTGCGTGGGAAATGAGGTCAGAAAGGGAATTTAGCGGAGACCATAAAGGACTCTGGCTTTTATTCCAAGGGAGCAATGGGGACATTGCATGTTTTCATCACAGAAGCAATCAACTTATTTAGCTTAAAAAAAAAAATCTTACCGGCTGCTCTGAAAATAGACTCCAGGAGAGAAACAGGAAGGCCAGTTAGAAATGATGCCAGGATTCCTAGTGCAAGATGGTGGCAGCTCAGATCAGTAGTAATGGAGATGATAAAGTGTAGCTAGAGTTTTCCTGCCTTGTCCACAGTCAGGACAAATCTTTGTCACCCGCCAGTCCCACAGCCTCTCAGACCCAACCAAGTAAACACAGAGACTTATATTGCATACAAACTGTATGGCCGTGGCAGGCTTCTTGCTAACTGTTCTTATAGCTTAAATCAATCCATTTCCATAAATCTATACCTTGCCACGTGGCTGGTGGCTTACCGGCGACTTCACATGCTTCTGGTCATGGCGGCGGCTGGCAGTGTCTCTCTGCCTCAGCCTTCCGCTTCCCAGAATTCTCCTCTCTCCTTGTCCCACCTACTCCCTGCCTGGCCACTGGCCAATCAGTTTTATTTATTGACCAATCAGAGCAATTTGACATACAGACCATCCCCCAGCAATAAAGTGACCAGGCTAGATATATTTTAAAGACAGTCTGTTTCTTTATGACTTGGATGCGGGGGAGAATCCAGAGATGCTCCCACATGACCTAAAGGATGGAGTTGCTATCAGGTGAGATACAGAGAACCACGGGTGGAGTGTTAAAGAACAGAGTGGAGCTCAGTTTGAACATCCTGAGTAAGAGATGTGTGTCAGCCACCCAGCAAGGGGCACAGTGTGGGAGGCAGAACAGTTGGTCTCAAATATTTGACATTCTAGTCTCCATAACCTGTGGCTGTGTCACTCTAGGGTTAACCTTGAGATGGCAGGTTATCTAGGTGGCCTCGCCTATTTGCGCCAGTCCCTAAAAGCTGGGAACTTTCACGTGGTGGCCAGAAGCCGAGGCAACTGGAGAAGTGATCAGAAGCACCATTGCCGAGTGAAGATGGAGGAAGGAAGACATGGGCCTGAGCATGTGCATGGCCTCTAGCAAACAGAAGCTGTTCTCCCCTGCATCCTCAAGACCGCCAACACCTGACCATAAAGCTATAAAATAATAAAAGTTAACTTGGGTAACTGACTACAGTAGCCACAGAAAATCCACAGAGTAAACGGTTGGATATAAGAATCCGTAAGAAGAGAGAGGTAGGCATTTGAAGGCACAGAGGTAGCTTTGGAAGCCTTAGCTGAAGGAGATCTCCAGGACCATTTATTGACAGGATAGAGAGACACTCCTTATCTACTCCCTGCTGGCCAGGTACTCCATGCAGGGTCTTAAGTGTATTTCAAGACCCTCTCCCTCTCCCTCTCCCCCCCCCCCCCCCCCCCCCCCCCCCTCCCCCCCCCCCCCCCTCCCCTCCCTCTCCCTCTCTGTGTGTGTGTGTGTGTGTGTGTGTGTGTGTGTGTGTGTCAGAGTGGCTCAGTGGGCTTCTCCTGGTATTCCATGTGGTGGTGGCTGAGTAAGGCCAGAGTAGACAGTGTAAGAAGAGGGCGAAGCTGAAATGAGATACTGGCAAAGGCTGGACTGAAAAAGTGTGCCAAGAGATTTGGGGGAGGAAATAGTGCCCAGTAGAGAAATGTACTAATTGAAACAAACAAGCAAACAAACAAAAAACCTTCTGCTAAAATTTAAACAAAACATAACCTGTCCTGGGTTAAATCTTTAGAGATGTATTTTTTTTTTATGTGTATTGAATGTTCCACTGCATGTTTGTCTGTTCACCACATGTGTGCCTGGTGCCCTTGGAGGTCAGAAGAGGATATCAGAGTCCCTGGAACTAGAGTTAAAGGGTGTTGTGAGCCACTACTTGGATGTTGGGAACCAAGCCCGGGTCTTCTGTGAGAGCAACAAGTGCTGTTAACCACTGAGCCATCTCTCCAGTTCCCAGGCATGCATTCCGCCATACAAAGTTCAAGTTGTAGTATGTTCAGTGTGTGTGTGTTGAGGATAAAAACCAGAGCCTTGCACATGTTAGGCAAATTTCCTACCACTGAGCTGCACCCCAGTCCTTGAGGGTTCCTCTGTATAGTTTTGGTGCCTGTCCTGGATCTCACTCTGTAGACCAGGCTGGCCTTGAACTCACAGAGATCTGCCTGGCTCTGCCTCCCAAGTGCTGGGATTAAAGGCGTGTGCCACCACTGCCCAGCTAGCTTTGACTTTTTAAGCAAAATATCCATGCATATGTATCAAAAGAGCTAAGTACTCATGGCACTGTGGAAACTCAGAGCAGAGTTTCATGCCCCATACCTACCCCTCACCAGGGCCTTCCTGTTTATTGTGATGCCTTATTCCTTGTTATCGAAAACCTTCCCATGGCTTCAGCCATGCAAGTTTTTGTTTGGGTTTGGTTTGTTGTTGTTTTGTTTTGTTTCCAGACAGGGTTTCTCTGTGTAGCCCTGGCTGGCCTCTGACTCACAGAGATCCACCTGCCTCTGCCTCCCAAGCACTGGGATTAAAGTCATGCACCATCACACAAGTTTTAACAGAAGTGTTCCAGCATCCCAGAGGAACCTTCCATAGTACCCTAACAAAATACCACACACTACTCTTGGCACATACAGTCACCCCGCTCCTTCTCAGTGAAAACTCATTTACTGGCACACCTGTGTCCTTGCCATTTGACTCTGTCCACAGCTACATCACACACTCATTCAGACTCATGTTCTCATTCATATTTCCACCATACCCTGTGTAGCTTGAAAACAGCACCCCCCCCTGCCCTCAGACGACCCCCATATGGAAGGAGCCAATTCTATACTTATTGACTACACAGTTTTCCTGATTGTTACTCATTGCTCAGCCCACCCCCACTCCCATGGTCTGGTTTTGTGCCAGCTCATGAAGTCACGTACAAACTAAGGACCACTGAGGCATTGGCATTCACAGGAAGACAGGCTATGGTTCTTCCCTGGAGCTTCCAGATTCTTGCTTCCCGGTGCAGGATGAGGAGACACTCCTGTCTTTTTGCCAAACAGGCTAATAGCATGATGTAGTTTCTAGGTAAGAAGTGGATAAGAGACTGGATTGACCACAGTGTTCTGGTTATCTGATGCTGTGTATCAAATCACCCCAAAGCTTAATGACTTCAAACAACGGTAATCATTTGTTATCTCCCACAGTTTCTTGAGTCTGGAATTTGGCTGTATGGTCTGGCCCTGTTCCACATGGTATTCACAGTGTAGACGCAGCAGCTCTGGGCCAGATTCATCTACAGGCTTGTTGATGTGTCTGGTGCCTGATCTGAGATAGCTGGGTTCTTCAGGCATGTTTCCCCGTCTGTCTGTGTGACCGCTCTGTGGCCTGTTATTTTCCAGGGGTGTCTGCACCGACGTGTAGCTGTGGAAAGTAAGATCTCCACAGGCAGTGGCAGCGTCGCAGCGAGCACTGACATTTATGGAGGGCTTGCTGCTGTCCAGGCATTGTGCAGAGTGTTACATCTGTGTTACATTATTTAACCCCTAGCAGGTGTGATTTATAAGGTAGCCTGCTTTTTACAGTGTAGGCATGGAGAGTCAGTGAGGTTAAATGACGGTTTCAAGCTCACAATGGACTTCGGAGTTTTGTGATAAAAGGGCTAATGATGGAGAGTCAGTGGGAGCCTTGCTTCCAGAAAGAACGAACCACAGCTTTACTGGTGGCTCTGTCAGTTCCTTCCGAGTGGCCCTCCACCCCCACCCAGTACAAGCACAGCCCCCCTCCTTCCCCTTCCCTGCAGGATCAAAGAACTTCATTTTGTTCGATCACATTTCAATAATGTTTTCCTACTCCTGTTTTTCCATTGGAAATATAAATCACTTTTGCTATAACTGGAACCAATGAATTGATCTAGAAACTTGAGTATTATGAAAAGACACCTAAACTGATTTTTTAAAACCAGGAGTCAATCATTGTAGCACACACCTTTAATTCCAGCACTCGAAGGCAAAGGCAGGCAGATCTCTCATTAGTTTTTACTGGTGAATTCCAAACATTTTTTTTTCCTTACAACCAGAGGCCACACCTGAGACTTACCTGGGTAGGTGGAAACCCTAGTGCGAATGGGAGAGTAAATATCCTTCCCCACAACCCCCTTCCTGCCTTGAACAGGACCACCCCTCCCAAGTACTATCCTGCTTCAATCTCATTATTATAATAGCTTCTCTTGGATACTCTTATTGAGCACGTGATTAGTGAATGAATTTCATACATTTGAGCCTCCCAAATGGCTGCTGGGTCTGTGTTTTTTCCTTGAACTTTGCCATCAGTCTTTAGAAAAGAGAAACATAATTTGGTTTTGGGGACCTGTTCTAAATGTCCCCAAAGAGATAAAAATATATGTTGTTTTGTCCTCACAGTAGTAGGTCAAACGCACACCTGTGTGTCCTTGTCTGGGTTCACACTGTCATTCATGAAGGACATTCAGGATTTTTCCAAGATGGTGTGTTGATTCGTTGTGTTAATTATACACTGTAAGTGGGACTGGGAGAATTGCTTCACCAACAGGCCCAACAGACAGACAAGCACTTCCTCTCACAGAGCCTGAATCCTTAGGGGTTGAGAGTGAGCTCACGGCGTGTTTAACTGGTCAGGTTGTGAGGAATAGTATGTAAAACTGAAACCCTGGAGAGGGCTTGTTGCTTGCTTCTCTCATTGCGGTGACAGAACAGTGACAGACAGGAGGGGGACCGTGCTCACAGTTCGGGGACATGGTATATCACGGCAGGAAAGGTACGGTGACTCCATGGTGGCAGGCGTATGCAGTGGCTGGTTACGTTATGGCAGCAGTCACGAAGAGACAGCCCCAAAGGGGTGTCATAACCTTGGGTCCCGCCCCAAGGGACCTCTTTCCTCCAACTAAGCTTTAGAAAGTTCCACAACTTTCCAACACACCACCACCATCCGTGGACCACGTGTTCAAACACGAGCCTCGGGGACATTTCACATTCCAACAGTAACCCAGCGAAACTGGAGGGTCAGATTACATCATTCTACCCAATTATGTCCCCAGGGTTTTCCACCTTCAAGCAGAAGCCAGAAGGCCCCGTCCAAGCCAGCCCTTCTGCTCCTTCTCAACCACACTGGTCTCCTCACTTCAGGGGGGACCTTGGGCACCAGCATTGTCCTTGTTCTTGGTACTTCACTTCCTCTTTGTGTGGCCACCCTCCTTCAGATAAAACTAACCCCTGCCCTCTCTGCGGACTCCACCCAGATTCATCAGCTTAAGTATCAATCTCTCT
Source organism: Peromyscus leucopus (assembly GCF_004664715.2). Classification (NCBI taxonomy): domain Eukaryota; kingdom Metazoa; phylum Chordata; class Mammalia; order Rodentia; family Cricetidae; genus Peromyscus; species Peromyscus leucopus. Next base: position 43,473,928 of record NC_051063.1, read on the forward strand.
GCTACCACCCTCCACACGTCTGATCTCTTCGCCACAGTGCAGGAGGGGAGGTGGTGGGTATCAGCAGTTGGACACAACCATGAGCAAAGCTCTGTCACCGCCTTTCCTGCCTCAGAGCAAATCTGACCGTTGCTGGGGACCCAGGCCCCCCTATGCCCTTCGGCTCCGGGGAAGGTTCTCTGTACAGGTCCTGCCTGGTGACAGCACTCCGGGGATCCCCCTGGACTCTACAGTAGAACCAGTTCAACCCTGCACTTAACTGGGAATTTCCACGTGACATTTGGCCTCTCCCCGCTGTGGCCCACACTCTGTGGATTGGATGGAGTTTCTCGAAGTCGGGGGTCCTGTTTCAGGTCAGGGTGACTCTACCCCAGGAGTCTTGGCTGTGTATATCCGGTCCGTGTCCCATTGTCAGGGAGCCCATCCTAAGCCCTTCTCGACGCTTCTCTTACATCATTGTCTCTGGTTGCCTCAGCTGTGTTCTCCGCTTTCAGTTTCACTGGCTGCTCTGACCTTTTATGTCTTTCTTGTTTTGTTCAGAAACTGAAACTGCATCTCAAACCTAGCAGGTCTGTGTCTGCCTCATTCCATTCTGTTAAAACCGCCACCTCTCCTCTTCCCCCACTCTCTTCCTGATTCCAGAGCATCAAGAAGGGGCCACTGTCTCCACCAGCAAAGTTTTCTTGTCACAGGTTTGGTTCTCGCAGACTCAGGGTGGTGGTCTTCGTGTAAGAGAGACAGGAAGGAGGGGCTGGGAAAATATCTCAGTGGGTAAGGCTGCTTGCTGTATAAGGATGCAGAGCTGAGTTCGGATCTCAGGACCCATGAAAAAAGCTGTGTTTGGCCGTGTGTGTGTCTCTGTCTGTCTGTCTGTCTGTCACCTCAGTCCTGTGGCAGGTAGAGGCAATAGGATCACTGAGGCTGCCAGCCTAGTTCCAAATTCAGTGAGATATCCTGTTTCAAAGGGGGGAGGCAGAGACCAATAGAGCAGGATATCCAATGTCCTCTTCCAGCCTTTGCATGTCTATACATGCATATACTTATGCCACATACAGACACTTCACACACACACACACACACACACACACACACACACACACACACTCACTCATGGGGTGTTGGGGTGGTGAGGGGAGAGACAAAGGAAAAATTAAGCTGCTATACCAGCCTCACTGGGAGTCTGAGCTGGAATAGCTCTTCAGACCTCTCTGGACTGAGCTGTCATAGCCAGGCCTTTCTACCAGCCCCCCTCAGTCATTGCATGTTGGTCACCTTGAGAAAGTGACCTGGGCAAAGTCCATCCCTGCAGAGCCCTAAAGCACTCACGGAAGTACCGCAAGAACCTCCTGCCAGTCCTCAGCTCGACCTGAGCACCGTCCATGTTACTGTAGGTGAGACTTGGTCTCATCGCTAAGATATGATGCAGGATTTTTATTAAAAAGTAGTGACCTCTGGGGCTGGGGAGATGGCTCAGTGGTTAAGAACACTTACTGCCCTTCCATAGGACCTTGGTTTGGTTCCCAGCACCCATACAGTGGCTTACAGTGATCTTTAGCTCCAGGTCCAGGGGATTGTATACCCTATTCTGGCCTCCTTGGGCACCAGGCACACATCAGGCAAAACACTCATAAAAAATGGTTTTGTTGTTGTTGTTGTTTTTGTTTGTTTTTAGAAAAAATGAAATAAACTTTATGGTCAATCTTAGTTTGCTACTGAACTTTTGTAGATGTCATTCATTGATGAAGCCTTAGAGATGTTTATGGAGCACTCCTGTCTGGCAAATAGAGAATTGGGGTAGTAAGAAGGGAGAGGAGATCTTGGTATGGCTTTCCACAGCACAGACTCCCTCCTGTTGTTGTTTGTTTTTACTCTTTTGGGGGGTCCACCACTCAGCTTCCAAATAAATCACACACGGAAACTTGTTCTTAATGTAAATGCCCGCCTTAGCTTGGCTTGTGTCTTGCCAGCTTTTCTTAACTTAGCCCATCTGTCTTTCACCTCTGGGCTTTTATCTTTTCTTCTGTAACCTTACTTTCACTCTTACTCCATGGCTGGGTGTCTGACTACTTCTCCTCCCAGATTTCTCCTTCTATATATTCTCTCTGCCTGCCAGCCCCACCTATCCTTTCTCCTGTCTTGCTATTGGCTGTTCAGTTCTTTTTTAGACCATCAGGTGTTTAGACAGGCACAGTAACACAGCTTCATAGAGTTAAACAAATGCAACATAAACAAAAGTAACACATTTAAAATAATATTCCCCAACACCCTCCCATTATAAGTACTTGAGAAGCAACCTCCTGAAGTGTCACCAGACAACTATGGAAGTGGGATCATGAGAGAAAAGTCACCCAAGAAAGGTGCATTCTAGAAGGACTCTGCTATGGGGCCACGGGAACCCAGTCCCTTCAGGCACTCCAGAAACCAGTATCCACTCTCCAGAGTTGCCCTGCTCACATGGAAAGGAACTGGGACATTGTCAATCACCTGCCCACCTATCCTTGCCTGAGACTGTGTCCTGAGGTCCAGAAAGAAAGGTATTTCCTGTGTGCCTTGTGTTTCAACAGAATGGGTCTCCAACAAAGTCCCAGTGGGAACTAGAACAATACTGAAGTGGGTGAAGGGCAGGATAGCCTGCTGGTAAACAGTTGGGGGGATTTGGAGAGGGCTGACTAGACCTTTCATCCTGTCTTCATCTCCTACCTAGTGAACATTGGGCAGTAGGCAAATGAAGCCTTGGTTTCCTGCTCTGAAAACCGTATCGATATGGTAGAATTCAATTCACAGGGGTATTATAGGACACTCCACAATGTAACTGATATCAAAATATCTAACTAGAGCTTGCCATGTAATATGCAGGAGCTGTGCTACTGGTTATGATTGGCAGGTCGGAGTGAAGAGGGAGGGTCAGGTGAGAGAATGGCCAGAGCTTGGGTAAACATGCCAGACAAGAAGCAAAAGGAGAAATTCTAAGGCCAGGGAAGGCGTCACAACTGAGAAGGGCTGCCCACTTAGAACAAAATCTCACAGCAAAACCACCAGGGGAAGCCCAGTATTTAAACACATTAACGGAGCCACTCGCTTGAACGTGGAGTCGGAACCTCGGTCCTTTGGTTTTTTTCTCCTCCTCCAACTACCCACAGCCCCTGAGGGAATTCTGAGAAACCCCAATGCTGCAAGAACAAAACCAATTTCTATAGAAGGATGTGTAAGAAGCCACCACAACACCTCGTTTGTTCTGAATTGACTAAGTTTTCTGGGGTGGGGTGGGGAGTCTTTTCAGAGTCATCCTGGATGAAACTTTGCTTAAGTGTGTTACGTTTTTGCCCTCTGAAGAAGGCTGAATGAAAACCTTGTAATCGGATGACTTTTGGTTATACCAATGAGCATTTAGTTACGGTTGTTCTGTACTTTGGCATGGCGCTTTCCAGCCTCAGAGGTTCTGAAGAGTAGGCACTCCCGGCTGCCCTGTGCTCTCAGGATTACTGTGAGCCTTGGATTGGTTGTCAGGAGTTGGAGGGGGGAATCGGGACATGGGGACAAAGCTGCCCAGACTACATCCCAATATGCATCTCGTTAGTACTGTGGCCTCAAGCGGGTGCTTGACCTCTGTCTCAGTTTCTTCTGCAAAGTGAATAATAGTCTTACTTACTTAACGGGGTTGTGGTAAGAAGTACATTTTAAAATCTTCATACGTTTGGAAGGATGATTTGTGTAAGGATGCTATACACGTGTGAGGATGATTGTGATGGTGGTGGAGGGTAGTGATGGATCTGTTTTATATAATTTTTCAGTCATCTGTCACATAGGATAGTGCTTAAGCCTATGAACTCTGAAGCTAGTAATAATCTGAACTTGAGTCCCACCAACATTGTGACCTTGGGAAAGTTAATTCTGTGATACGTCAGTTTATTCATCCGAAAAAGAGAGGCTAAAATACAAATTAGTTTATAGGATTTCTGTGAAGATTAAAAAGGATAAGTTTTTCTAAAACCCCTGTTAGGACCTATTTGGCAAACAGTGAGTGGTCCTTGTGTGGCACGCACCTTTCTTGCTCATTAGTCTTGATGTAATGCGTAGTCCAGAATCCGGAGTTTCTAACTGTTTACTCCGAAAGCCCTTGAGAAGGTTTTTTTGCTTTGTTACTTAATTGGCTTCGGCTTATGGAGGCCGTTAACTTACTGATCTTAAATAGGGAGGTGCTTATCGCTGGCCCGAGGGTAGGGGGATGGGAAGATGAACCATGTGCGTGTTAATAACACAGTGCTGACTATAAAACTGTGGTGTGAATTTGCATGGATTTTTATGTCAAAGGGTGGTGCTTTGCTGAAAAGGTTGGCCTGCTTAGTGTTCGTAGGGGGGGTTTCGGCAAGGGAAGCAGCAAGGAAGTATACTGGTGGGAATGACTGACTGAAGCAGGGCAAGCAGCAGGTTTTCTCACGTGGCCAACCGGGAGCCAGATTTGTGACAGAAAGCAAGAAGAAGACAAACAAGAAAAAAAAATCAAGGACTTTTTTTACAGCCTTTTTAGGGGTCAGGTGAGATGTTCACCTCTGTATGACTTTACAGGCTAGTTCAAGTCTCTAGAGCAGCGGTTCTCAACCTGTTGGTTGCAGCCCCTTCACAGGGGTCGCCTAAGACCACTGGAAAACACAGATATTTATGTTACAGTTCATAGCAGTAGCAAAATGACAGTTATGAGGTAGTAACAAAAATAATTTTCTGGTTGGCGGTCAACACAACGTGAGGACCTGTACTGAAGGGTCGCAGCATCAGGAAGGTTGGGAACCACTGCCCTGGAGCATGCCGATATCAAGGTCAGCCCCTTATGGGACAGTGTGAAGCAGCCAGGAGTGCATTGCATCTTTAAAATGTTTGGAAAAACGGTCCAAACCTTGAGAGAGAGGTGGGGACAGGTACGCGTTGGGAGTGAGATGGGGATGTGATTCCATGTCCGTTCTGTGTTACCCTGGAACAGTTACATATGCTTGGACATATCCCTTAGGAAAGTATACCTTTGTCTAAGTTACTATTGATTGTTAAGTAGAACTCTGATTCTGCAAAATCAGGTATTATATGTAGATTGGTGGGCTACAAAGGATTTCTGTGTGATAGAGATGATGCTCTGTTGTGTGAGAGATTTTTCCTGGGGAGACAGGACACACAGATGTCTACCTACCCCGTAAAGGAACCCCATGACAGAGCAAAGTACTGGCTGCACCAGAGTCCAACTTAGTGAACAGTGAGTTTTATTGGGGCTACTTACAAGAGCAGGGATGACCCAAAACAGCTACATTACCAAAAACAACAAAAAAAAACAAACAAAAAACAAAACACCCATCCAAAGGGTGGCTACTGACAAAAGCCACATCCTGGAGCTCTGTGCACAACTGTCATGGACCAGTCTTCTCCCCCAGCTGCTGTCTTCTGCTTCTATAACTCGGGGAGGGTCCCCATGAACTTTGGAAATGTGAAGTTTGTTTATTCCTGGTCTCATGAGCACATTTCCCCCTCCTGGAGAGAATGTTTCATTTCAGAGGAAAGCACCCTCCTAAAGTTAGAGTTTCATTTGTCCCATGGGACATTAACTAGTTTGATAACTAAATTAGCCATATTTTTAAGAAGATTGTGTGTGTGTGTGTGTGTGTGTGTGTGTGTGTGTGTGTACACGTACAAACATGCACAGACACATGCATGCTCATTCATGGTATCCAGAAGAAGGCATCAAAGCTCCTGGAGCTGAAGTTACAGGCTGCCAGACATGAGTACGGGGAACTGACCCCTGATTGTCTGCAGGAACAAGAAGCACACTTAACCTCTAAGCCATCCCTCCAGCCTTGTACACTAGAAATCTTTTTTCATTATTCTGGCTTTCAGTGGCCAGAATATACTTGCTTCTCCTGTATTTCACTGACACTGGTGTATCATCTGGTGTTTTCCCTATTAGTGAATTAAATAAATGTTTGACATGTATTCAATATGTATTTGTATAAAAGTCATATTTTAGATCTGAAAAATACATACTGGCATATCGACTACTTGTTAATATAAATTATCTTTCCTGCTATTTTCTGCTTCTCTGACAGTTTTGTTTGCTCTGTTTGATTTTGATTATAGATCTCATAAGTCTCACATTCTCTGAATGTCGGCATTCTATGCACAACAGAAATGTGTACTCCAGTTAAAGTTTTAACCTGATCGCTCTAGGTTGTAATCGTGAACCTAATGATTTCAGGAAGGCACACATCATTGGATTTGGTGTTCCGTCAGTGTAAGCTAATGTAACACAGTCAGAGAGTTTTCATAGTGTTTATACAAACGATTATCATTTGCTGTTGAGTTTGTGGAACACGACACCACCAAATTATAAAAATATTTGAATTTTAGTAACCAGAGTTATAGTACATGAGGTACTATGTGATAAAACTTTAGATTACATGTTTTTGAATGGTTATTTGCTCAAATAAAGATAATTTTAGACTCATAAATGAAATTATTATTTTGCAAATCTTTCTTCTCTTTTTTTTTTTTAAAGCAATAGAGTCTAACCATGTAGTCCAGACAGGCCTTGAACTTGAGCTTTTCCTGCCTCTCTCTCTGGAGTGAAAGAATTAATAGGCATGCAGCCACCAAGCTAGCTGCCCACTCTACTCTGTGTATATTCCAACAAGGCTTGCAATAAGGAAGAGGGTAAACTGTAAGATTACCACAAATAGGTTCTAACACTGGATGGCATATTGAATTTACCTACTTTAAGGTATTTCAAACTGTTCAGACTTAAGGCTTTCATTTAAAAACAAAACTTAGTGTCTTGTCTTTTGTTAGAAGTTTGTACTCCAGGGCAGACAGAATGGCTCAGGGGGTAAAGGCACTTGCTACTTGGCCCCACACCCTGGATTCGATCCCCAGAGCCATGATAGAAGGAGAGAATCAACTGAAGATTGTCCTTTTGTTTTATTTTGTTTATTTTTTTTTTCAAAACAGAATTTCTCTGTGTAGCGCTGGTTGTTCTGGAACTCACTTAGTAGACAAGGCTGACCTCAGACTCACCAAGATCCCTTGGCCTCTGCCTCCCGAACTCTGGGATTCAAGGTGTGTGCCACCACTGCCTAGTGAAAGTTGTCCTTTAACTTCCACATGTGCTTCATGGTTTGCACACCTGCATGCACACATAATAATAATAATAATAATAATAATAATAATGTCCATTTAAAACAAGAAAATGGAAGTCTGTGTTCCAGTAACTAACTTAAATTTTCTTAGCTAGTATGTATTTAGCAGAGACTAAGTTTAAATACTTAATTCTTCTTGAACATAAGCTCTTTGAGAACAGGGGCCTGTTCACATACTCAGCACTGTGCTCTGGGCATCTCACACAGTCCCTGGTAGATGGTAGGTGGTCCTCTAAGGATTTGTGGGATGACCAAATAACTCTCACCACTTACAGTGGGTCACAAAACAAGAAATGGCTTTCAGAACTTGGTAACAGATTATTTTGAATGCAGCAAATGCTGAACCTGATTGGTCCAGGGCTTTGCCACGCTTTCAGCATCCTGAAGACACAGTGTAAGGTCTGGCGTTGGTCATCTGTAGCAGACACTTCCATTCTTTACAGTGCTTTTTTTAAAAAATTACCCTGCTTGAAAATTACCAAAACAGGGAGTGGTTTGGGTGTGACAGAAGTGGGGTGGAGGCATTTACCTGGATGAATTTTGGTTCTCTGTGGTCTAGATGGTAAGCATGGGAACCTAGAAGTGCTAAGAGGGATAGCCCAGAGAATAAAAATCAGTGATACAGAATTGAATCCCCCACCCCGTTATTGGTACGCTACTGCCATGCGCTTTTTCTTGCTCCCTCAAATTCCTTACTGCTTTAAGTGCCTCAGTTTCCTCCCTGGAACTGATAGTGTATAGGTCAGCAAGTTCATGGACTGTAATGAATACTGTTATCTATATACAGCGTTGAAAGTTTTCCTTGATGTCCAGGTTTGAACTTTTCCAAAAAATACTAGAAATGGTGATGTTCTTAAAATTCCTAAATGTGTAAACTACATATAAATAGAGCTGTGAACTATCTAGTTAAATATGTAACTGTTGGAAAAACAACAATTTTTGAGGATAAACTAAAGTCTGTCCAGTGCAGGCTTGTGATCAGAGTCCTCACTGTCCAGTGAGATTAGAGATGCACAAGCTATTATTTTTAAAGTATCAAATACCTTTCTGCCCTCCCTAGAATCAATAAGATGGTCAGAGTCTTCTTTGATTCTCCATACCATCCCTTGTTGAGCTCAAATATCTTGCAAGGGTCATGCTGATGATTTTCTCACTACTGGACATTTTAAATCTGAAATATGTTAGTCCAAAATAAACAGCAAATATATGCCACCCCTCCCCACACCAGCCCTGGCACTCTAAATCTGTCACAAGTAATCTAAGAGCCAAATATGCCCACAGTCACAGATGCCAGTATTGCAAGTGACAAGGCTGTATGTCAAAGTTCATCGATAAGTTAATTATTTGAGCCAAGCTCAAAATTTGTTCTTCTACTGTAGAAATAATGTTGTAAACCACTGTTGGTGGCACACACCTCTCTGACGTATGGCTGCCCATATCATGACCAAGATCCAAGGGGATTTTTGAGGTGTGCCATGCTCCATGGCCTGCACCATGTACTGGATTGTACCTGAATCCCTAGGGGTAGGTTTATGGTTGACAGCATCTGGAAGGCATGCTGAGCCAACACTATGGCAACTCTGGTCAGATTGTTAGAAGGTTGGCTTTTTAATCCCTGATGTATCTGACAGCTCAACTGATATCAAAGAATTGCTAGATGCCTGCCTCCATGATCATCACCACAAAGAGTGAACAGGGCACTGTCTCTGCCTGCAGAGCTGAATTCAGATCTAGAAGAAAAGCAGTTTGGATTGAAGGAGAATGGAGATGTGGGTGCAAATGGAATGTCCTAAAAGGAAAGTGGCTTCTATGAAAAGAAACCCTGGAGGCTGCAAGCTAACCATCCTTGATGAGACACTTTCAGAGCAAGCAAAACTTCCAAAGAGAAACTTTTGGGGTTGAAGGTTTTAAAAGGGTCAGAGAAAAAGGAAGTGAGAATGTATGAGGAAGGCATCTCCGGAGGGGCCTGGCAGGTGAGGAAGGAAAGCCTTCAGAGAGTCTCACAACTGAGGGAGCAAAGGAGGTCGGGCCCTTTCCTAGGACACTACTGTGCCAGCTGTCCAGAACAGTGGGCTCTTGCATGGACAGGAAGGGTGGGAGGCAGCCATCTAGGTGTCAGAATAGATGGCAGCATCTCAGCAGTGACCCGGGAGTGGTGGTGTGACCTCACCCCTGACTGTTTCAGCTGGAAGTGTTCAGCTTCAGCCCTTTGCTCACGATTTCTCTCTGCTGCTTCCCTTTCCACCGCTGCCTGCCTGTTCAGTGAGTCCCTTAACTCGTCCATGCCTTCTCTAAGTGTGAGCTACAGTCCTCCAGACCCTTCCCCCTTTTTAAAAATATGGAACACTTTGCAAATTTGTGTGTCAGTCTTGCACAGGAGCCGTGCGATCTCTGTGTTGTTCTAGTTTTAGTATGTGTGCTGCTGGAGCGAGCGAGCGAGCACTAGTCTCCCTTTTTAAAAACCATTTCCTCAAAGTTTCCCTCAGCTTTCCTTTCCTTATAGCAGCTATTACCACCTGACTTCTAGTCCTCATTTTCTGTCTCCTTCCACCGGACTGTAAATCCCAGCAGTCAAGGAATCTGGTTCTCTACTGTGTTTCCTGTGCTGAGGACACAGCCTAAGACACTGAATACGAAATGAGGAGGTGTGTTTTCTAGGAAGGGCTTTTGACTGGAGAGAGCTTTCCCCTTACAAAAAGTCTTCGCAGGAGGGATCCTTCCGGCCTTTCATTTATTTGTATTTGGTCACAAGATGACTTCAGTGCAGAGGGTGCTCCAGGGAGTGGTCAGATTCTTCTGCTAGAAGGCTGTGGGGACAGGGACCATTGGTCGCCCTCTTGGTGTTTAATATCTCACTTTCCTTCCAAGTTTTATTTGGACAAATTCAAAGCCCGTGGAAGAGACACAAATAAGGAGCGTCCATGATTCCCACTTACTTCACTCTTTGTTCTCACGTTGTACCACGTTTGTACCACGTTCACGCTCCCTCTCTGCTCTGTATATCACAGTTCTTCACATTGCAAATGTAGTTCTTCTAAATTCTTCGGTGTTACCACCCAAGACGGAGATTCATTGCCATGTTCAGGGATTGTAACATGGATACTGTACAGCCTGATGTGCACATCCTTTATAATCAGAGCAGCAACAGTGGGAGTCCTCGTCAGTGAGTCCACCCAGAATCACGCATTACATTTAGTTGTCACATTTCTTAATCTTTATAATGTGTAATGTTTTTCTAAAGCCTATGTCATTTGTTTCATTAAGTGGCCCTTGCTGGGGGCTTGCTTTACCTTGTCCCATTATTAGAATCAAGATACACTTTTGGCAGAAATATCTCATAGACAACAGTGTTTCCTTGTAAATGCATCAGCTTAGCAGATGTGTGATGTTAAAGTGTACCCTCACTAGTGTTGGTAACTTTGAGCGTGCTGTGGGATAGCCCCTCTGTGTGCTGTAAATATGTTCTATTACCATTGGATGATAAAGAAGCTGCTTTGGCCTATAGCAAGGCAGGATAGAGCCAGGTGGGAAATCTAAGCAGAGATACAGGGAGAAGAAGGGCGGAGTCAGGAGCAGATGCCAACCAGCTGGCGGAGGGAGGAGCAAGATGTATTAGAGCACAGGTAAAGCCACAAGACGCGTGGCAGAACATAGGTTCATAGAAACGGGCTCATTTAAGTTGTTAAGAGCGAGTTAGTAATTAGCCTGAGCAATAGGCCAAACGGTTTATAATTGATATTAAACCTCTGAGTGGTCACTTTAAAAGCAGCTGCGGGACCAGGTGGGACAAAAAACCTCCATTTACCCGAGTCCTTGATTTTTGGTAATGTTTTTCACATTTCCTCACTAGTACTAGTAAGTATTTCATTACTCACAGTTTTACAGTATAACATTTTGTTATGTAAAACTGTAACATTTGTATGGACAAATAGTCTAAAACTATGTAAATACCCGGTGTCCCAACATCTTTTACCTGTTTATGATCCCTGGGAATTGTTGCCAGAAGCAGTAGCATTGGTGCAAAATGGAGATCTTTGTGACCTTTGACTCCTTAGAGAAGTTGTCATAAAGAGCCTCCTCTCTCCCATCTTACTTGCTTGATTGCTCTTTATAAATATGAATCATGAATTATGTTTAGTGTGTTATCATGCATTAATGTCATTCATTTTAATGTTCAGATTATCCTAGCATTAGCCTGACTTCTAGCTTCCAGGGAAAGAAGTAATGAGTATTTTTAGTCCACTTAGCATGTGATTGCGCAAGAAGCACCCAGATTGGACCCCAGGTTCATCATCCCTATCCGATTGTCTGGTAATGATGATGGCCAGTGGACTGTATTGAAGTGACAAAGCTGTATGAACCTGTAGGTTGCCCTTAGAACACATATATTCCAAAATTTACCTTCTGGACCCGGAGAGCTGGCTCAGTGGTAAAGAGCACTCACTTCTGCAGAAGACCTGGGTTTGGTTCCCAGCATCCACACAACAACTCAGAGCCACCTGTAATTCCTGTACTAGTGACTCTGAAACCCACCGTCTTCTGCCCCTACAGTTTCTGCACATACAGAAAACTCAAAAAGACACCTGCTACACATAAATTAAATAAATCTATAAAAATGCAAAACTTGTCTCCTTAGCATGGAAGGGAAGGGGTGCTCTTTTAGGGACTTGTCCTCTGGTAGACATGGGGAGAGAAAAGGCACACCTCACTCAAGTCCTGGAAACCGCACTGATGAGGGATGCGGTGCCCTCACATTCACACTTCCGTTTGCAAAGCCTCACCTTTCAAGGAGGCGCTTTCAATGCCTGTTGTCCTGGACCATGGAGAAGTAGCAGTAGTGTCAGCCGTGGATGCTCATCTACTAATGTTCTCCTTGGTCAAACGTAACTTTATGGATACCCAGACAAAAGTTAGGTAGGTTGAGCTTTCTGCACCAGAAAATAAATAAATAAACAAATAAACAAACAAATAAATATTTTTTGTTGACCTGCAGGAGTGGGTTTTGGTCAGATAAATTACTTAGTCTCCTTAGAAGTCATTTCTAGACAAATTATTGTTAGCACTTTGGCTTTTTGTAGTTTGTGACTTTTACGTTCATAAAAATTCCACATGTACATGGTATTTGTGTTGCTTAGTAACCTTGTTCAATTTATTTGCATTTTAATCAGTAATTCTTTTTTCTGTAAGGTAATTTCATTTGTCCTTCTTTTGTCTTACTTTATTTCCCCTTACTTCATCCTATTAAGAATGGAGTTTTGATGGTTTGTTTGTTTGTTTGTTTCTTATAAGAAAACATCATAAGAACACTCAAACTCTCATGGACATAGGATGAGGCACACCTCACTTCCTTCCCTCTGTGAAAGCCACAGCCAATGTGTAAGATGGATAAGAGGACACCCTGCTGATTTAAACTCTGATCCTGAATACTCAATATCTCAGCCACAAATGGGCATCAGAGAGTGAGTTGGGTAGAGTGGGTGGGTGTCAGCTCAGTGTTAACAGCATCAGAAAGATCTCCTCACTGGGTGCTTCCCGTGTGTGTGTGTGTGTGTGTGTGTGTGTGTGTGTGTGTGTGTGTGTGTGTGTGTTTCTTTCATTTTGGGCTGTCTATGTGCTCTGCAACTTCTGACATTTGTATAGATAGGGGATGGCAGAACTAGACGTCTCTATTTTAAAAGCTCAGTCAACTTCTGACATTAATGTTCTACAACTCTATTGTGGCCCATTGCTTTCTGTGCTCTCCCGGATGGGTGTCAGGCACCATTGCAAAGAGTCTACCTACTGCTGGAGTCCCCGTCTCCAGCAGGTGATGTCCTGGTGATTTGTCTCCTGGTCACTTACCTACAAAGCCCACTGAACAATGTGTCATCAGTGGGGGTTTTTCCTTTATTTCCATCAGTGGTGTTTAAGATAGCTTCTTTAGAGCTATCCTGGCCATTGTCTGCTACGGTGCTTAGGCTAGTATCTGACAAGTCTTCCTGGTTGGAGGTTACATCTGAAGATTGTCTGGTGAGAGGCCATTGTTCCACAGAGCTCCAGTGTTCCCTATAGAAGGATAGGGCCATGGAACTTGTGATCTGTGCAAGCTTCAATCTAGGTACTCAAAGCTTGCCCATGGCTAGATGCCAGGCCCTGTGGCGAGCAGAAAGGCTACATCAGTGCCTCTAATGCTCGACACCTGCTACCAATTAGTTCACACCTGCCTTGTGCTGTCCTGTCGCTCCCATTCTCTCTCCCATGGGCTATCCTTTTAAAAAGACACTGACAATCAGAAATGTTTCAGATTCTGACCTAGATCTCCATGTATCTTTATAAGCTCTGAAAAAAATGTTGATGAATTCTCTGGATAATAAATAAGAGATCAACTTTCACCCATTCTCTCTATTTAAATATAGATAAATGCCACATCCTTTACGACACTGAAAACTTCTCAGATGCTTCTCACACACACACACACACACACACACACACACACACACACACACACACACACACTCAGAGCCAGGAGGACCATGGGAACATCATTCATGGTACCCCAAACAGTATTTAACAGGCATTAGAATCTGCGAAGTATTTGCCGAACACATACTCAAAACCAGAAAGATCGGCAGCTGAGTACATTTCATTTCCACTTCCCATCTCATGAGATTATTCCAATTATAACGTTGAATCCAGCAGACCTAAACACCTCAATATGTCCCAGTATTGATTGAGTACTGGTCAGGCATTTAGTCCCTTCCTGACTATGCACACTAGTGCACACAGTGACCTGCTAGATCCAAATACACAAATGTGTCCTTAGTACAGACAATTAGCTAGAGGATTGATTCTAGGTTGAAAGATGCTATGGAAGGTTAAGTGGTACCTTCAATTCTGCCTGAAATATCTTGAGGTTGTTTCTTAGAGAGTTACCTGCTGACAATGCACTATATTCGTTTCACTTGCTCTATTGTCACAAAGGTTATTGTAAATTCAGCCAGTATTTATTGAACACCTGCAAGATTTATGCACAGACCTCTTCTTAAGTTATTTACCACTTTCCCTGATAAATAGGAACATCAATACTGATAGAAAATTTGAAAATTGAAAGTATGGAGTGCCTGGTAGTCTCCAGTAGTCCCAGAAAGGAAGAATCCTGGAAGGTGGAGAGGACAGAGGAGCTATTTTAGACGAGTCAGAATTGCAGCTGGGTTAAATGGGGGGAGGAAACGATGGTTTGCAGAGAGAGTGGGATGCAGGGTAGGCAAAAGCTAGAATGGGACATTCATCCTGTATTTGAGGCACAGGCACGGTTTTTTGTTGGGAAGAGCAGAGCTAAGGTCTGAGAGCTCCGCTCTAGGGCAGAATGCTCAGCATGGGGCTGGGAAGCACTGGGTTGGCTCCTCAGGACCAAGTTCCACTGCACATTCATCCATTCCAGGCCCGTGACGCTTGCTGTCATGCAACATCTCCGTGCCGGGATATCCTCGTTTACATGATGAACGAAGCGCCGAGTTTCATAAGTAATAAAAGAAATACCAGGCAGATGAGATGTTGATCACGTTCACGCTTAGCTGTTGGGCAAGGAAGAATGGAAGCCTCTCTGGAAAGCTGGCTTTGACACGCATCGGTTGATGGAACCTTTGTGGGTTGCTGTTCACCTGTGTGGCATTAAAGACAGGGTGTGAGAAGTGGTACCCCGATGGCCGGATTCTGGACACTGGAAGGTACAGTGATGTGCAAGAGTGCTGGGTTGAGCAAGACCATTCTGTGTCCTCCACACCCGCAGGTCACAGATTAGAGCAACAAATCACATTTAAATTATTTGACTGTGGTTGTTGGGGGTGTTTGTTAGCCACGGAGAGCTG
Source organism: Peromyscus leucopus (assembly GCF_004664715.2). Classification (NCBI taxonomy): domain Eukaryota; kingdom Metazoa; phylum Chordata; class Mammalia; order Rodentia; family Cricetidae; genus Peromyscus; species Peromyscus leucopus. The sequence continues at coordinate 43,488,944 of NC_051063.1, forward strand.
TAATTCTGGTCAGTGGGAGGAGGTAAATGATGTGGCCAGAACTAGAAGTTGGTTCACTTGATTTATTTTTTGTTAACATTTTATACTGTATACCCAGAAGCTACTGTACTGATGGGGATGAGACAGAGAATTAATCTGAATAAATCTAAATAGAAAATAACTATGAATGTCCCTAGAAGAATGGCAGAACCTGATTTTAATGAATAATGCACGCTGATTCTCATTGGGGAGTAAATAAAGAAAACTGAACATTGCTCCCTCTATGGAAACAGTTCTCTTTCTCTTGTTTTTTTAAATTAATTTTTTAAGTTAGCATGCAATGTAATGAGTTTTGTCATGGTGTTTTCATACATACATGTCACACTCTGTGCTAATTCGTACCCCTTCCCCAGTGACCCTGGGTCCCCTTAGCCACCCACTGATTCCATTCTGTGTAGAGTTCTCCGTTTTCGCTGTCACACTATCTATGTGTACCATTATTCTCCCTTAAGGTCCGTTTCTCCCTGTTTTCTGATGGTCCCTCTTCTGGTTTCATAGGCTCTATATGCACAGTATTAACACAAGAATATACACATACATCCATATTTTAAATTTAGGTTCTATACACTAAAAATAAAAAAAAAACATGGTATTTTTCTTTCTCAGTTGTACTTATTTCCTTTAACATACTGTACAGTGTAATTCATTTTCTTGAAAATGTTGTCTTAGTGTTCTATTGCTATGAAGAGACACCATGACCACAGCAACTCTTACAAAAGAAACTGTTTAGCTGGGCCCGTTTTCCCATTCTGGGGACTGGGTCCTTTATTCTGGTGGTGGTGGTTTCCTTTGCTGTGCAGAAGCCTTTTGATTCCATGCAGTTCCATTTTTCAGGTCTTAGAATTATTTCCCATGTCTTAGAGTGTTTTACCTGTGTTCCCCCTAAAAGATTCTGTTTGAGGCATTACATTAGCCTTTGGTCTGTTTTTTTTTTTTTTTTTTTTTTTTTTTTTTTTTCAGAGACAGGGTTTCTCTGTGTAGCTTTGCGCCTTTCCTGGAACTCACTTGGTAGCCCAGGCTGGCCTCGAACTCACAAAGATTTGCCTGGCTCTGCCTCCCGAGTGCTGGGATTAAAGGCGTGCGCCACCACCGCCTGGCATCTTTGGTCTATTTTAAATTGATTTGTGTGCAGGCTGGGGGACATAGCTGTAATTTTATTCTTTCACAGGTGGTGTGGGGATCTAGTTTTGCTTCTACTGTTTGTTAAAAGGCTGTCTTCAGTGTATATGTTTGACACTGTCGTCAAAAGTTAGGTGACTGTAGCTGTCACCTATTTTACAGCCCTTCACACATCTTCCAACTTTTTACAGACTTCTCAACCCCTCTTCCACGATGCTCCCTGGGTCTTAAAGGCAGTGATGCAGATGCCTTATTTAGGGCTAAGCCCACAACTACCACTTATTCTCAGCCTTTTGGGCTGCCATGAGTCTCCGCCGTCATCAGCATCCAGTGTAAGGAGAGGCTTCTCTGATAAAGGCTGGGATCAGCTTTTGTCTGGGGACATAGGCATAGATGTTTAGAAGGGACTTATTTTTACATTAATAAATTATTCATCTGGGACACTGACTTCCCCAGACCTGGGTTGTTAGCCCGGCTTACAGTACCCGGCATGGATTCCCCATCTTCAGAGCAAGCCTCAAACCTAATCAGAGGGCAGTTAGTTCTCCCCACAGCCGTCAAGCTGCTAGCTATTGTACCAGTGGGCATATCTTGCCTGGCAGGTTGGCCTTCTGCTTCATAGAGTTCACAGCATGGGAGATCGATGATGCCTCTTCTTGTGTGCTAGCCCCCTCAGCCTGGTGGTTTTAATGCTAGCTGACAGGGAGGAAGCTGATAGGTCATGTCTTGTCTGTTTTTCTCTGTCTTACGTCTAAGGTGTGTGGTGTCTTCTACAATATGATCTTATCCTTTAGCTCTGGTGGGAAACTGCCTTAGTTTGCTTTCTGTGGCTGTGATAAAAACTCCACGACCAAAACAACTGTTGAGGTGTTGTGGTTTGAAAGAAAATGGCCCCCAAAGGGAGTGGCACTATTAGGAGGTATGGCTTTGTTGGAGGAAGTGTGTCACTGTGGAGGCGGGCTTTGAGGTCTCACATAGGCTTAAGCCATGTATTGGATAAGAGTGAGTAGAAGCTCTTGTCTCTGTCTAGATTTTAGAGGAAATACTACCAGTTTTTCCATTTAGTACACTGTTGGTTATAGGTTTGTCATATGCGGTGGGATAGCTATTCTTGGTTGTCACCTTGACCACATCTGTAATTAATTAAACCCCAAAATGGATGGCACACCTATGAGGAATTTTTGCTTAATTTGAAGTGGGAAGATCCACATCTAATCCAGATCTTTTGGGGTGAGAAGATACATCTCTAATCTGGGCCACACCTTCTCCTGGGAGCCTATATAAGAACACGGAAGAAGGAAGTCTTTGCTCTTTGCCTGCTTGCTCTTGCCTTGCTAGCAACTCCATGAGCCCATTACTCTGGGAATGCAGCGTGTACTGAAGACCAGCTGAGACATCCAGCCTCGGGACTGAAGACCTAGCAGATCCTTGAAGCTTCCATTCAATGGCAGCCATTGGGACTCTAAGTCACTCTAACAAATTCCCTTTCGATATATATATATAGAGAGAGGTTCATTCTGTAACTTCTGTTATTCTAGAGAACTGTGATTAATATATATGGCCTTTATTGTATTGGGATATGTTCCTTCAAATCCTAGGTTTTTTTTTCAGGGTTTTTATTATGAAGTGATATTCACCTCTGACTAAGGCCCTTTCGCATCAATGAAAACGATTGTGTGATTTCTGTCCCTATATCTATTTATGTGCTGTGTTACATTTATTCATTTGCATCTATTGAACAGTCTTCTTTTCATCCCTGACATAAACCCACCTCAGTTATGATGTATGGTTTTCTTAATGTATTTCTTGAGTTTGGTTTGCAAGAATTGCATTGAGATTTTCTTTTTGTATCCACATCCGTCGGAGACATTGGCATGCAATTTTCTTTCTTTCTTTCTTTTTTGTTTTTTTTTTTTTGTTGTTGTTGTACCCTTACCCAGTTTTGGGATCAGGATAATGTTGGCTTCATAAAATGAATTTGATTAGTAAAATACCTTCATTTCTGTTTTATATGAGTGTGAGGAACTTTTGTGCAAGATTTTCCTCAGTGGTTATATCTTTCTTTAATTTTGGTATATTATATATAACTAGGAATTCATCTATTTCTAGGAAATTTCTAAATTTCCAGGGTTTGAGGGGGTATAAATTGTCAAAATATTTCCTCTAGATTATCTGGGTTTCATTGGAATTTGTTATAATGCTCTCCTTCTCATCTTTGATGTAAAGAATTTGGGTCTGATTATTTTGGTTAGTTTAGTTAAAGTTTGTCATTCTTACTTGTTTTTTCAAAAAACTAATTCTCTGATTCTGTGTATTATTCGTTGATACTCTCAATGTCTACCCTGATCTGTTATTCTGCATTGTCTGCTGCTCTGTGTTGTTGAGTTCTTATCATTGTACTATTTCCTTTGAGATCATTATGGATTTTTAATGTAAGCACATCAATATAAACTTTCATCATAGAACTTTCTTAGTTTTTATTAAATTCTAGTAGGTTTCATATTCACTTTGATTTGATACTAGACATTCTTGAACTCTTTCTCTTAGTTTTTCAATTTCCCACTGGTTACTCAAGAGTATGTTGTTCAGTCTCCTTAGATTATGTAGATTTGTTTTGGCTGTGGTTTTTCTTTTGTGTGGTTTATTTATTTATTTATTTATTTATTTATTTATTTATTTATTTCTAATGTCTCTTGGTCTTGATTTCTAGTTTTATTTCACTATGATCTTAGAAGATAAATTAATTTTTTTGCTAATCTTATTTTATGGTTTATTCAGAGAAGGTTCTGAGGACTGCTGAGAAGGAAGCAGTCTTTATCTGGTGGGTGGGATATTCTGTAGACACCTGTTAAGTACATTTGATCTGTGGTAGAGTTTGACTCTGCTGTTGCTGTGTTGATTTCAGTTTTGATAGCCTATCTAAAGATAGGATTAAGTTACTGAAAATCACTCACTATTATGGTATCAGGCCCTATTTGTGGTGATATATTGTGTACTCCAATATACTATATACCCTAAGAAATTTTTCTGGGGATCAGAGGACAGAGCCAGCGACTAGATTAGACATAGAGGCCAGACAGTGGTGGCGCAAACCCTAAGCCTATCACTTGGGAGGAGGGTCCATCTGGATCTCTGAGTTCAAGGCCACACTGGGAACAGAGTCTGGCAGTGGTGGCACACACCTTTAATCCTAGCACTTGAAATCTCATGCCTTTGCTTGAAAAGCACCCATGCCTTTAATCCCAGGAAGTGACATATCTGGGTGGAGAACGATATGTAAGGTGTGAGGAGACAGGAACTAAGAGCAGTTCAACTGAGACCCTCAGGGGTGAGGACTCAGAGGCTTTCAGTCTGAGGATTCGTGGAAACAGGATCAGCTGAGGAGTTGTCGAGGTAAGGTTGACTGTGGCTTGTTCTGTTTCTCTGATCTTTCAGCTTTCACTCCAATATCTGACTCCGGGTTTTTTTTTTTTGTTTGTTTGTTTGTTTGTTTGTCTGTTTGTGTTGTTTTTTATTAATAAGACCTTTTAAGATTTGTGTTACAGCTGGGCAGTGGTGGCACACACCTTTAATCCCAGCACTCAGAAGGCAGAGGCAGGTGGATCTCTGTGAGTTCAAGGCCAGCCTGGTCTACAGAGCAAGATCCAGGACAGGCACCAAAACTACACAGAGAAACCCTGTCTTGAAAAACCAAAAAAGAAAAAGTTGGATCTAGTTTTTGTTGTTGTTTTGGTTTTTTTTTTTATAGTTTGTTTGTTTTTGGTTCTTCTAAGACAGGGTTTCTTTGTGTAGCCCTGGCTGTCCTGTCTTCTGTAGACTGGGCTGGGCTTGAACTCACAGAAAGCCCCCTGCCCCTGCCTCCTGAGTGCTAGGATTAAAGATGTGTGCCACCACTGCCAGGCAGATCTAGTTTTTGTTTGTTTCTGTCTTTTTGAGACAGTCTTTCTATTGTGCAGCTCTGGCTGTCCTAGAACTCATTATGTAGAACAGACCTGAAACTCACAGAAATTCACCTGCCTCTGCCTCCCAGGTGCTGGGATTAAAGGCGTGTGCCACCATGCCCCACTCTAGTTTTTTAATCTAATCAGCCAGTGTAACCAAAAGTTTTCCTGTGCCCACCCAGCTCCCCCATCCTTTCGGTCCCGAAGCCGCTCAGACCCAAATGAACACACAGGCTTATATTAATTACGAACTGTATGGCCTATTGGCTCAGGCTTCTCGCTAGCTAGATCTTACATCTTAAATTAACCCATTTCTAGAAATCTATACTTTGCCACATGGCTCGTGGTTTATCAGTATCTTTACATCTTACTTCTCATGGCGGCGGCTGGCTGTGTCCTCTCTGTTCTGCCTTTCAACTTCCTCCTCTCTTGTTAGAATGTCCTACCTAACCCTATTCTGCCTCACCATTGACCAAACAGCTTTATTTATCAACCAATCAGAGCAACATATTTTCACAGCATACAAAAAGACATTCCCCTATCAAGCCAGTCTGCCCCTCTTTACTAGTGATATGAGGATATTAATGATTAAAGTTACTATTGGGAGGTGTTTGCTGATTCCTGTAATTTTATTGGTTATGTTGTTGGTTGGTTGTTGTTTCCTTCTATATTAGTACCAGGAATTTTTTGCCTTCTATATTGGGCATGATAGAGTCCCTCTAGGACTTTCCTGTGTCCTCTTCTTGGGTTATAGTATCCTTTAAATATCTTCTTCAGGATGGTTTGGTGATCATGCATCGTGGGAGACCAGCTCCTGCTTTTTTATGTCAGGGAACTCTTGAGGAGAAAGGGATAAGAGATTGAGGTAGAAATATTTAGATAAAAGTATTGAGGGGAGGGAAACAGATAGAAACACAGGACAGCTTGGGAGGGCCTGGACCCTTATCCACTGGCCCCTTCTGTCTCTTCTAAAGGGCTATTTACAGGAATGCCACGGAGTGAAGAAAAAGACCTCCCCCTAGCACAGCCAAGTGCAGACCCTTCCAAAGACCAGGTAACCAACCACGCACGTGATCATGCAATCCTCTAACGCAGCTCTGCTGGGTAAAGCAAGCTCAGATCTCACTAGGAAACCTTTGTGGGCCTCCACAATGCACTGCCATAGTTTTTGCTTAGCTTGGAATGTTACTATTTCTTCATCGATTTTAAAAGAAGGCTTTGCTGGATATAAGAGAGTCAGTTGGCGGGCATTTGTTTTCATGACTTAAAATATATTGCTCTGTTTGTTTCTGGTCTCTGTGGTTTCTGCTGTAAGTTCTGATATTGCTCTGGTGTATTCGCTTTTGTAAATGAGTTGGGTTTTGGTTGTTGTTTTCTCTCTCTCTCTCTCTCTTCTCTCTCTCTCTCTCTCTCTCGTGTTTTTTAGTTGAGACAGGGTCTTACTATGAAGCCCTGGCTGACCTGGAGCTCACTATTTGACCAAAATGACCTTGAACTCAAATAGATTAGCCTGCTTCTGCCTTCCCTGGGTGCTGGGATTAAAGGTGTGTGCCGCCACACTTGGCTGCAGTATACTCTTGGCATCTTGAATATAATGTGTCATGGCATGGTTCTGCTTTGATCATGTCTTTGGAGTTCTGAATGCCTCTTTTGCTTGGGTATCGATTTCTTCTCCTAGAGTTTGGAAATTTTCTATAATTTTATAACCTAGATTCTCCAAGTCTTTAGGGTTTATTATAGCTCTAACCTAAACATTTTTAAGTCTAGTCTTTTGATTAGATTCCAGGGTTCTTACACAATGTGGCCATGCCCACTTATGTTTGTCGTTATTAACGCCTGAATGTAGTACATTATTCTTCCTTCTGTTTAAGTCTATTGGTGGTGTATTTCACTGTGTTTTTTATTTGGTTCTTTGAGTTTTTATTTCTATCATTTCAAATTCGTTTAAAAAAAATCTCACTTTCCCTGTGTTTTTCTTCCCTGTTTGGACCTCACATTTTGCTACTTTTCTCATCCGCTTTGCTGACTTTTTCCTGTGTGGTGTTGCCTTCCCTCTCCATGTCCTAGATCGAATCCATCCCTCCCTCTGTCTGACCTTTCTCACATCACGGGTCACTTTTACAGTAAACTGAGAGTTCTTTACCGGGACTCTGTTTACTTCAGTACAGTTAGGTTTAGTAGTTGAGTTACGATGTTCTGGAGAAGCCTTGCTCTTCCAGATCTCTGTATCTCTAGTTTATTGGAAGGGTCTTCTGGAGCAGCCTACACTCGAAGGTTAATCTCCCATCCCACCCAGAGAGGAGGAGACAAGCTGCCTTGGCAGCAACACCACCCAACTACACAAGACGTAGAAATAACACTTGATGGTGCTGGAGAAGGGGTCGTTGGTAAAGTGTCTGCCTCGCAAGCCTGGGGACCTGAGGGCAGATTCCTCCGTCAGTAAAACTGTGGGATGGCTCACCGGTCCCTGTAGGCCTGGTGCTGTTGGGGATGGGGAAATAGAGACAGAGAGGTCTCCTGGGCGCCAGCCAGCCAGTCTACTCCATAGATAAGGCTCTGTGAGATCCTGTCTCTAAAGATAAGGTAGGGAGTGAGCACCGGGATACTTAGTGTTGCCCTCTGGTCTCCAAACACGTGCCCACACAGGTACTTGCACACATAAACATACAAACAGACACAAAGAAATATGCTTAAAATTCTTCACCAATGACCATAGAAACAGAAACTGGTAAAACTACTGCTACTAGGAAGTTAAAAATTAGAGGGGGCTGAAGAGACGGCTCAGTGGATAAGAGCATTGGCTGCTCTTCCAACGGACCCAGTTTTTCATTCCCAGCACCCACATGGTGCCTTACATCCCTGTAACTCCTGTTCCAGGGGGTCTAACACCCTTTTCTGGCCTCCCTGGGCACCAGACACAAATGTGGTACACAGACGTACATACATGTAGGCAAAACACCCATACACGTAATAAAAATTTTAAAAAATCTTTAGAGCAAGTCTGGAAATAGTAAATTATTCAGAATATTAGATTCCTTATCTGGCAAAGGAATTTCTGTACATACAACTTAAATATTTTCAAGTGTCAAGACTCACACATTCAAGTATTTTTTGTTATAGACTTCCAACTATGCCATTCATTTTCTGGTAGTAGGAAAGCTGCTCATCTTGACATTTCTGTACTATATAATGTAAAACTATGAGCAGTGTGATCATTGATGATGGGTGGGTAGCTATAATGTCAGCACTTTGGAGGCTAAGGCAGGAGGATTGCCAATGTGAGGCCAGCCTGGGCTGTGTAGTGAGCTTGCTCTCAGCTTGGGCAACATAGTAAAATCTTGTCTCAAAAAAAAAAAAAAACCAAGAATAGAAAAAAAAATAAAGTTCTCTGTAATGCTTGAGAAAGTACATCTATTTTTAAGGTGTTGTCTTTAAACTATACTATGCATGTATGAATAAATATGTGTAAATATTACGAAACAATTACAGTAACTATTTAGTTATCTGTAGTGCAAATGAGTTCCATGCTAAATAGAAATGTCTGATTGATATGAACTAATCCAAAAGGATACCTAGAATTAACTATAGTATAATTTGATTTTACAGCAGTCATTCTGGTTTGTAGTCACTAATATGAAGAGCGAGTCACTAGTACTTCGTTCTGCTTACTTCGGTGAAGCCCCTCTGGATCTGTGCCCTCCTTTTTCTTCCCCAGCTGTAGCCTGCGTGACTCTGCAGCCCTTAGGCCCCCCGATCAGTCAGTTCATCCCTTGTGCTCCTCTGGTCTCACTGTGGTTGTCTGTAAATCACACCAGCCGCCATGCCAGCCCATCCTACACGGTCCTCAGTGCTGTGGTTTGGATGTGGCTGGACAGCTCTCTCCCAGTTCATATAACCCTGATTCTAGATGTCATCAGTTTCCTTAGGCCTTTTCTACCTCAAAGGCAGTTGAATGTAGCCCCTCCTGTTGGTGGACACATCCCTGGTGGGGTGAGAGTGCTACTGTATTGCCACTTAACGTTTTTCTCATGTGTCTCCCCTCTTAGAAGGTGTTCCTCTTGTGTAAGAGGCTGACTGCCTAGCTCACTGTAACTTGGTTCAAGCTTTAAAGAGCTTATTTCTAAAGAAAGTTAAGTTCATCGGACTCAAAGGTTTTGAAATTTCTTTTGGAGAGCACGCAGTTCCCCACAACTGGCATTTGGAATAAATCTGTGTAATATTTGACATGCAATGTTTAACACTTGATGTGGCATATTAAAGTTACGAGGTTAGTAAACCAAGAAGAAAGACATGACATGTTTATGTAACTGTAAAGTGTGTGTATTACAAAAGTTGACTCTTAAAAGCTAAATTCTACTTACTTGGCTTGTTAATGACTAATTTGTTGTTGGATGCTTCTAATGTGAACTATCTTAATTGACATAAAGACTCCATATCTGTAAATATCAGTATTTACAGGCCTTGTGTCTGTGCTTCTACGTTCCGTTTCTGATTACCGAAAGTTTGCCTTCTAGTAGAAGTTAATGCTTCACTTAAAACGTCAGACTTCCTCTGTAAAAAGGATTAAAGAATTAAGAAGACACTGAGGGAAATGATGATCTACCAACTTACAGTTACCAAGTCCCAGTGAACTTCCCTGGCAGCTTGTAATACTCAACATCTGCTTAGCATTTGAGGAAGTAACATATCATTGTAAATGCAAATCAGGAGTGACAGCTTTTAACGCTTGCTTATTGAAAGCTAAGTGCATAGAGTATGTGGATTTACTTCTCTTTGAATTTGGGAGCATCTTTCTTAATTTAGTAAATTAGAATGGCAGTATTGAAGTGATTTGATATCAAAACCTCTTATAACTCACCAATGATATAGGTAATAAATGGACCTTCATCTTGGTGATTCATGTGCAGAGTGCCTTGAAATTGCATATTATAGTCATTGTGAAAAGCTAGGAGCGGAGGGTGTCAATAGCTGAAGTCTCCTTGTTGAGATTCTTAGAAGTGAGCATACACCTCCTTCTCTCCAGCTAATCGAGGCAGATCTGATTCCACAGCTGAAGTGGCCTTATTTTCCAATGTGCCCTACCTGTTTGCAGCTCCTGATTTTCAAAGGTGAAAAGATGGTGGACTTCTCCCCACCTTGGCCTCTAGGGTCTCTTCTCAGCTAGGATCTAGCTGCTGGAGCTAGCCACAGTGATGGCATGCCAGCATGACTTGCTGAGGTCTGGCCAGCTTGCAGTAGCTGACTTTCTGCTTTCTCTTAGGTCAGAATCCCAGCAGAATGGGAGAATGCATCCTTTAAACATCACTAGGGTTTCTGGATATTTTGAAATGAGAGATGTGAGGTCAAGATCCTTGACAAATGGGACAGAATGTTTTTTGTTTTAACATTTGTTGTTGCTTTCTTGAAAGACTTCCTCCATTATATCACAGGAGAAAGTCCAAATTATTGCAAACCATAGCAGAGCAGAATAAAACAATAGCTTTCAACGCCTTGGGCTGTTTGATGGTGAAGATGAAGATGAGATCGTTTGGGAAACACTGTACTTTATCCATTGCCTAGAAATAAGAAGTCATACAATAAAAAACATTGTACCATAATGTTCTAAATTGAAATTGTCGAGAATATTTTTTCAGAATTGTTAGAAACTTTAACTGGCCTGGCAACTAGCTAATGTGTGTCCACAGAAAGTTTTCTTCAGCTCAGGCATTAACAAGCTGCTGCTCAAGGGTTGCGTCTGGTTCGCTGCCTGTTTTTTTTTTTTTTTTTTAAATAAAGCTTTATTGGAACACACCTACATTTACATGTTGACTTGGCAGCTTTTCCCCCTACCTGGGTGAAGTTGAATAGCTGTCTTAGGAACTACTGTGGTCCTCAAAATCTAAAATGGGCACTGTTGGGGCTGGGAAGATGGCTTAATCAGTCAAGTTCTTGTCTTGAAAGCATGGGGATCTAAATTTGGATCCCCAGCATGTACATCAAAAGCTGGACACCACCTGATCCCAGCACTAGGGAAGCAGAGAAAGGTGGATCCCCAGAGCTCACTATCCATCCAGCTTTGCTGTGCTTGTTAGTTTTTTTTTTTGGGGGGGGGGGTTGCTTGTTTGCTTGCTTGTTTGTTTGTTTGTTTTGTTAACTTGACACAGTCTAGAGTCATTTGAGAATAGGAAATCTCAACTGAGAAAATGTCCCTGTCTGACTGGCTTATAAGCCTGTGGGGCCCTCTCTTGATTGATTGATTGATGTTGAAGCATCCAGCCCACTGTAAGAGGCCATCCTGGGGCAGGTGGTGCTGGCGTGTATAAACAAGGCAGTCGAACAAACCAGGAGGAGCAAGCCAGAAAGCAGTGTTCCTCCGTGGCCTCTGCTTCAGTCCCTGCCCTGACTTCCTCCCAGTGGTGGACTGTGACAGGGAAGGGTTAACCCATAAACCATTCCCTTCCCAAGTCGCTTTTGGTCAGAATGTTCAGGTGTTAGAAAGTAAACTAGAGCACTAGACAGAGCGACGAGTTCCAGGTTCAGTGAGAGACCTTGTGTCAAACATAAGGTGGAATAAGGCCATTGAGGAATGTGATCTCTGGTCTCCACATGCATACACACCTGCATACACTGAGAACATACAAGCACAGACACAACACAATGTTTCCTGTGTCCTCTCCTCAAGGTAATATCTTCATATTGCACAAGCATGTAATTGAAGATCTGGAAAGATCTTTAGTGATTATCCCAAATCTAAAACAATTTTATAAATCCAGAATCTGGAAATGACTTGCTAGGGGACTTACAATTGGTTGGTAATTTTACCTTTTTTGTTTGTTTTTTCCTTTTATTGAAAATAATTTTTTTCTCACATAATATATCCTGATTACAGTTTCCCCTCCATCTACTCCTCCCAGTTCCTCCCCACCTCCCCTCCCATCCAGATCCACTCCCTTTCTGTCTTTCATTAGAAAACAAACAGGCTTCTAAGGGATAATAATCAAATACAAGATAAAACGAAAACTAGCACATCAGAGTTGGACAAGACAAACAAAAAGAAGAACCCAAGAGAAGGCACAAGAATCAGAGACCCACTCATTCACACACTCAGGAATCGCATAAAAACACTAACCTGGAAGCCACAATAGGTACGCAGAGGACCTGGTGCAGACCCGTGCAGGCCTTGTGCATGCCCCCTCACTCTCTGTGAGCTCATGTGAGCTTTGATCATGGTGATTTAGAGGGCCTTGTTTTCTTGGTGTCCTTCATTCCCTGTCTCTTACATTCTTTCGGCCTTCTCTTCCTCTGGGTACCCTGAGCCCTGAGGGAAGGGATTTGCTAGAAACATCTCATTTAGGGCTAAGTGTTCCAAGGTGTTTCACTCTACGCATGTCCGGCTGTGGGTCTCTGTATTTGTTTCCATCTGCTGCAGGAGGAAGCTTCTCTGATGATGACTGAGTAAGGCACTGATCTATGCAGAATGTCATTAGGAGTCATTTTATTGCTGTGAGTTTGGTTTTTTGTTTGTTTGTTTGTTTTGTTGGTTGGTTGGTTTTGGGCTTGGTTTTTGTTTTGTTTTGTTTTTACACCAGCAATATTTGGTTTTTAGCCTACGTCCCTGGGCTACCTAATCTCTGGTTCTTGGTTGCACTTGTCAGGTATGGGTTTTATCTCTTGAAGTGGGCCTTAAATCAGATAGTGGTTGGTGACTCCCACAGGCTTTGTGCCACCATTGCCCTAGCACATCTTGCAGGCAGGACACCATTGTGTAGATGAAAGGGTTTGTGGCTGGCCTGAAGTTTACTTTTATTTCCTTCCTTACTTACTTATTTTGGTAGCATACACAGTAGCTTCATGTACCAAAGACACTAACACAAAGGGTGAAGGCTAGGTAGGCATCTGCTCAACTTCTCTATGGTCAGTGACTTGTGTAAGTGTTGTGTTCAGCAATGGGGCCTTGCTGAAGCTTGTGGAGAGCAACCTATAGTCTTGGCCTGGGTTGTTTGGGGATTCCTGTGGGACCCCTTTGGCCAACAGCTCTATTAGATGTAACCAATCCCGGTGCTGGAAACTTCATTTGCTGGCAAGAGATGGCCAGTCGGGGCTCTGTCTCCCCCGTCATTTGGAGATTTCTTTTAGATCGCCATCATGTATATGTATTTTAGGGAGCTTCTACTGGACTAGGTTTCCATACAACCCCTCAAATGGCCCTTAATTTTAGCTCTCTCTCCCTGTATTTGCTCCCTCATTTCCCTCCACTCCCCATTTGACCCTCCCATTCCAGCCCTGACCCATCCATAACTATTGTATTTCCCTTTCTTAATGAAACCTATCTGTCCCCCTAGTCCCTGACTCTATACATAATCTCCATGGTTCTGTGGATTGTAACTTGGTTACTATTGATTTAACAGCCAATATCCACATATAAATGAATACATACCATATTTGTCCTTCTTGGTCTGGGTTACCTCACTCGGGATGATTTTTTTTTTCTAGTTCCATTCATTTATGTGTGAATTTCATGGTGTCATTTTTAACGGCTGAGTAATACTCCATTGTGTAACTGTATCACATTTTCTTTATCTATTCTTCTGTTGAGGGCATCTAGGTTGTTTCCAATTTCTGGATATTATGAATATAGCAGCAATGAACATGGCTGAGCAAGTGTCTCTGTGGTAGAATGAAGAATCCTTTGGGTATATGCCCGAATGGTATAGCTGGATCTTGAGGTAGATTCTCATCTTTCTAAGGAACTACCATACTGATTTTCATAGTGGCTGTACAAGTTTGCACTCCCACCACCAATGGAGGAGTGTTCCACTTGCTCTACCTCCTTGCCAACATGAGCTGTTACTTGTATTATTGATCTTAGCCATTCTGACTGTGTAAGATGAATAATTTGTGTTTCCTAATGGCTAAGGATGTTGAACATTTCTTTGTTTCTTAGCCACCTGAGTTTCCTCTACTGAGAATTCTCTAATTTTAAATGTTCAAATGGACGTAACATCAAACATAGAAGAGTACTCTGTAGTTCAAGAAGTTTACTTACTATCTGTAGAAGAGAAGATAAAGGAGGACCTCTCTGCGTGCTGGAATCAGCTGGAGAGGAAGGCTCCCAGCTTTAGGTGTGGTGGGCTGCTCCTGGGAAGTATTAAAACATACTGCCCCGGTGACCCGCTCAGTGTCTGTGCTAGCCTAGCATCTCCCAGCCCTGAGTAGTACGATGGCACACAGCCAAAATCTCGCCCTTCATGTTTCCCCCTTTCTGTGCTCCTGTTGACCATTCTTTTTCTGTTTGCATAAACATTTTCCAGAGGATATAACTGATACAGTTAGGTTTTCTAAATAGATCATGTTTCAGTCAGTTCTGCCTCCCCAAGACATTTCCAGGCAGGGAAATAGAGTTTTGAATATGTGTGAAAGTAGACGTGTGTGTGTGTGTGTGTGTGTGTGTGTGTGTGTGTGTGTGTCCCCGTCCATTTCTCAATTTCACCTTGTGGTAACCAGTTTAAACAAGACTTATTTTACTCGTTTGCCTCATAAATAGCAATCTTAGCTTTACATTCCTGGAGTATGGGAAAGCAGGTGAATTTGGTTAACTAGCTTTTCCTCCTGTTGTGTACTGAAGCAAGCAAAGTGTATGAAGAAATTTGTCCTATGGATTTATTTGGAGCCAGGGACTTAAATTATGTCCAAATGTTCCATTATTGGTGTATCTCCATAGCAGGAAACAGTACAGATATCGGAATTATAAGTTAATTCAGAATGTGTCTAGTCAGTGTATCCATGGCAAGATCCACATAAGTCATATGACTCCTTATGTGATGTGTACTTCTCTCTATTAGGGCCAAATGATGAGAAAACTGAGGATGGATGGCTGTCCAGTCTGGAATATGAACTCAGGAATGACTGTATCATAATTTGAACATAAGCAGTCCTGCCTGCAAAGGTGGATGCTGTTTCTCTTCTTGTTTGTTTGTTTGTTCGTGGATCCATTCAGCAAACATTCAATAAGAATCTGTTGTTTTAGGGATCAGCAGTAGTGGCACATGTCCTGCCCTTGTGGACCTTATTTATGCTCCCTTCACTGTATGCCCATGGAGTCAATTTACATTTCCATAAGTTACCTTACTGAAGATGTGTTGAAACTGGTGCTTTCTCCCTGGCTTTTCGTCAGAAGACATTGCAGATTTTATACCAGGAAAGACTTTCTCTCGTTGGCTAAGATGGTTCTTCCCAGCAGCGGTAACCATTAAAGACAGATCCTCTCTGTCTCCTCTTGGACAGTGAAGGGGAGTTCCCATGGCTTCAAAGGCTCATGATTCTGAAATTCAAGAGTTAGGAGCCTCCATCTGATATTGTTGCTCATGTCTCCCTGCTTTAAACTAGACCCCCCATCTCTGGCTTTCCACAGACCTAGCAAGAGAAACAGAACAAATAAGTAGTCACTTATTAACTACTTGAATACCTGAAAACAACAGATGGACTAATTTTACCTCTTGTTTTTCTAAGTGTGATTTTTTTTTCCTTCCTCCTCTGCACTGTCTGAGTTTCAAGGTCCAAGATGGAATTGTGACTGAGAGGGAGGGAGGACTTCCCCTCCTGGTGCTTGGCCTTCTCGGTTGGTTCCTGCTGTACATCTCTTCCTCCTGCTGGCTGCTCTCCTGCTCATCAACCCGGCATTCCCTGCCAGTCCACTGCTAGCTCTGGACTCCTTACTGAGGCCTCGTCTCCTCCTCGGGCTTTTGTCCTTTGGACTTAGGAGTCTACTAATCCTGGCAGGTCTGGGAAAACAGATAGAGCTTAAGTGAGGGCTCATTAACTCTGACCCCCGTATGGTATGCAGTATCTGTATCTCTTTTGGGGGGGTGGAATTCTGTTACTCCCTCTTTAGAGGGAAGTAAATAAATTCTTAATGTTGACCTAGTTATTAAAACCTTTTTTTTTTTTTTGGTTTTTCAAGACAGGGTTTCTTTGTGTAACATTGCGCCTCTCCTGGAACTCACTCTGTAACCCAGGCTGGCCTTGAACTCACAAAGATCCACCTGCCTCTGCCTTCCCAGTGCTGGGATTAAAGGCATTGGCCACCACCGCCCCTAGTTATTAAAACCTTATGGTGAGCCGGCGGTGGTGGCGCACGCCTTTAATCCCAGCACTCGGGAGGCAGAGCCAGGCGGATCTCTGTGAGTTCGAGGCCAGCCTGGTCTCCAAAGCGAGACCCAGGACAGGCACCAAAACTATACAGAGAAACCCTGTCTCGAAAAACAAAACCAAAAAAAAAAAAAGGAAAAATTAAAAAAATAAATAAATTTTAGCCTGGCGGTGGTGGTGCACGCCTTTAATCCCAGCACTGGGGAGGCAGAGCCAGGTGGATCTCTGTGAGTTCGAGGCCAGCCTGGTCTCCAAAGTGAGTTCCAGGAAAGGCGAAAAGCTACACAGAGAAACCCTGTCTCGAAAAACGAGAGAAAAAAAAAAAAAAAAGAAAGAAAGAAAACCTTATGGACACTAGTTTTCTAGTGAAATGTTTACAATTCCCCATCTTAATTTTAAAACGAGTGTGATACAGAGATAAGGAAGGAATACCTTCTGAACATTGCATTCTTTCTTCATCTATCATCTCAATCATATTTGTTAAATAAAACATATAAAGAAGATCTTCCCTGAACATAATGGCTAAGGTGATGATACAGCCTCAGTGTTCTGGGGATGTGGCTCATTGGTCAGAACAGTTGCCTAACATAAGGTCCTGGATTTGATCCCAAATACGTCCCTTCACCAAAGGAAGAAATAATTTTCATAGGAAGAAAACCAAGCTGAGGGAACTGACTTACCGTACCAAAATGCGGATTCTCAAGCAAGCTGGCTCATCAGAAAAAAGTGCTTGCCATGCAAGCCTGATGGCCTGAGTTTGATCCTGTGGGGAAAGGAGAGAATCAACTTCTAAACTTTGTCCTTTGACTTCCACACTGTGGAGGTCACTTACCGTAGACTCACCACAGCACAGGTGCTCACACAGGCCAGTGTGCGCGCTGCACACGAAGAAACTTTTTGTTTGTTTGTTTTTTTTTTTTTTTTTTTTGTTTTTCGAGACGGGGTTTCTCTGTGTAGCTTTGTGCCTTTCCTGGAACTCAACTTGGTAGCCCAGGCTGGTCTCGAACTCACAGAGATCCGCCTGGCTCTGCCTTCCAAGTGCTGGGATTAAAGGCGTGCATCACCAACGCCCAGCATGTAGAAACTTTTAAAATAAAAATGAAAACAAAACTGATCTCTTGCCACCAATCTGCTCTTTAATTCTTTTTTTTTTCTTTTTCTTTCTTTCTTTCTTTCTTTCTTTCTTTTTTTTTTTTGGTTCTTCGAGACAGGGTTTCTCTGTGTGGCTTTGCGCCTTTCCTGGAACTCAACTTGGTAGCCCAGGCTGGTCTCGAACTCACAGAGATCCGCCTGGCTCTGCATCCCAAGTGCTGGGATTAAAGGCATGTGCCACCACCACCCGGCCTGCTCTTTAATTCTAATCCCCAGCTATGGATAAAAATCAAAACTTTCCCTAGAACTTATCCTTCTGGTATTTGATTGTTGACATCACTGGAGTTTCCCAGGGTCTCCTCACTTAGAATACTCCACCTGGAGATTCGGGAGGTTATTCTTGGTCTCTGCCTTTAAATCTCCTGTACATTTATTACCCCAGGTCTGTAACCTTCTGCAGTTTCATAAAGATGATTTGAAATGTCACAGCCCTGATGATTGGAGAAATTCCCTTTTCCTTACAGTTTGAAATGATTTCCGTTCTATTCTTTGTGTGTTTGTGAGAGTTTTTTTTTTTTTGCCTGCATGTATAGCTGTGCACCACATGTGTGCAGTGTCCATGCATGCTAGAAGAGGGTATAGGATCCCCTAAGACTAAAGTTACAGACAGTTGTGAACTGCTAGTTGGAATGCAAACCGGGAATTGAACCCAGGTCCTCTGGAAGAGCAGCCAGTGCTCTGAACCACTGAGCCATCTCTCCAGCCCCTCAGTTTTGTTCTTTCGTCTTTGAGGATTAGTGGAACTTGTTCCATCCAACCATTAACACAGTAGTAAAGAAAAATAGGTTTGCGGCTACCCCCCCCATGTCACCCCCCAGCAAAGAAGAAAAAAAAAACATTGACTTTTCAACTTAGCATAGTACATTTAAAGTGCTTGGAAATGCTAGGCCAGGAAGACAGCTCAGTAGTTAAAGTATCTGCCGTGCAAGCGTGAGGACCTCAGATGGATCACCAGCACCCATGTAAAAGCTGCGTTTTGTTAGGGCAGTGAGGACAGAAACCGGGGGTCCCCAGAGCTCACTGGCCAGCTAGTGTAGCCAAGTGGTGTGACTCAGGTTCAGTGAGAGTCGCTGTCTCAAAAAGGTAAGGTCAGGAGGGATTGAGACACATGATGCTAACACATAAGCACACCCACATGTGTGCATGTGCACATGCAACAAAAAAGAAAACTGCTTACTGTTTCAGAATCGTGCTCGTCTCGTTCCTTTCTCTGCTTGTTTCTAGTGCGCTGGGTTTCTCGTCCTTTCTGGCTTTTCCATTTGTTCCTCAGATCCTTCGCCTTTGGGATTGGGCCTTGCGGCTTTTCTAACAGGCAGGGTGGGCACTGGGGACCGATCTCTTGACCCAGGCCTAGTGCTGCTACTTTTCGCCCGGCGTTCTCTTGAACACTGTTAACAAATGTGATGTGGTTCTGTGTAACTCTTTCTTGTGGCTAAGTCTCCACTCCCTGGTGTGATTTTAATTAACAGTCCCGGAAGGCAGGGATTATATTATACCTTTATCATACTCTGTTAAGATTCACCCTAGAAGAAATCAAAGAAAAAAATGAAAATAGAGGCTCTGTCCTCAAATGTAACTATTCAGGTCTTTGTTGTTGTTTGTTGTTGTTTTTAATAAGCATTCCTTTGAGTGTTTGCTGTTTGCCGTCACCCGCACTGGGGATGCATAGTCCAGGGCAAATACACAGGGCTTATCTTCATGTTCAGACTACTCAATAAATTGGGCAATCCAAGTCTGAGAGATAGGTGATTTGAAAGAATAAGAGTGTGGTGCTTAGGCCTGAGGAGATGGCTTGGCAGGTAAAGCCCTTGCCAGGTACATATGAGGATCAAGGCACACATGAGGATCAGACTTCAGATCCTGTACCCACATAAATTCTGGGTAGTTCTGTCAGCTCACCTGTAATTCCAATGCCCAGGAAACAGGGACAGATGATCCATTGATTGTATCAGCACTCTAGGTTCCATCAGAAATATGGCTCAATGAATATGGTGGGAAATGATCAAGGAACATGCCTGATATCAAGTTTGGGCCTCCATGTGCCTGAACATACTTGTATACACGTACCATCGCAGGTGAAAACACATCCATACAGACACATGCAAAAAAACGTGTTGGCATATGTATGTATGTGTGTCTGTGTCTGTAAAGAAGGCTCCTCAGAGCTTTGGATATCCCCAGGAGATAGCCTTTGGAATAAGAGGATACCAAGGAAACACATAAGGATTATTCAGATTCAACAGAGGCAGGAAAGAGTAAGGGGATTAAGTTAGGGTACCAAGTTGTAAGAAGACCATTTAGCTAGCCAGAGGTCAAAGAAGTCCATTAAGGCTTGGATCATGGAAGTCAGGAGGGGCTGTGGAGGTGACAGGGGTCTGGGGTGGCCTTATCAAGTGTTTTAGATTTCTGATAACACAGGACTTTTTAAAGGTGGGGGCAGGATGTGGCACGCTGTAATTAAGAGTCCTGTTGCTCTGCTGAGGACCACAGGGTAACAGCTCTGTAAGGAGCCTGAGTCATAGTCCAGTGAGTGTGAAAGCCAGAGATGGAAGTGACCTGAGCAAGCAGGAGTAGAGATTTGAGAGACAGGGGCAGAGTCCTTGGCAGTTACTGGGCTGTGGAAACGGGTGCAGTAAGGAAAGGGGACCTGGTCAAGGATGATGGACTGTGCCTTCATTCACTTCTCAGTACCCCCCTCAGCTCTCCATCACAAATTTTAGGCCATCATTGGTTTTGAGCTATAATATTTATGGTCATAACATAAAGGCACTTGGGGCCAATAGAATACTTACATTAAATTTTTATATTTTCCATAATTCCTGTAGAAAACATTTAGGTTACAAAAGATAGCTTATATGTTAAAGATACTCTATTTAAAAGACTATATTGATGTACATAAAATAATTTAAAATAATGAAAAGGCCATTGTTGTTTTTATCTAAGTTGTTCTGCTAGCCAGTAAAGGCTCAGGAGTCAGATATTGGGGCAAACCTGTTAGCTCAGAGAGGCTGAGAAGCAACCAGCTGACCTTCCATTTTGGCTGGAGTCTTAGCAACAGAGCTTCTCTCTTTCCCAAACCAAAAAGGTCCTTGAATCTCTTAAGTCCCTCTATATTTCTTCCTGTGTGTCTCTGTGGTGGTATTGTGTTCCCCAAAATATTGTGCACCCTAATAAACTTAAGTGGGGTCAGAGACAGAACAGCCACTAGATACAAAGGCTAGAAAATGGTGGCACTCACACCTTTAATCCTAGCATTTCAGAGGCAGAAATCCATCTGGATCTAAAAGGGGTAGATAAAACTGAACCGACATTTTTGTTTTGGACTCAGTGCAAACCCCAGCCCACTGCGGATGGGCTTTAAGGTTTCAAAAACACTTGCCAGGCCCAGTCTCTCTCTTGGCCTACAGGGGTCATGTGGTGGTATTGTGTTCCCCAAAATATTGTGTACCTTAATAAACTTATCTGGGGTCAGAGAACAGAAAAGCCACTAGTTAGACAGTGATAGCACACGCCTTTAATCCTAGCATTCCAGAGGCAGAAATTCATCTGGGATCTCTGTGAGTTCAAGGCCACATTGGAAACAGCCAGGCATGGTGACTCACACCTTTAATCCCAGAAAGCCAGCCTTTAATCCCAGGGAGTGGTGGTAGACAGCAGAAAGGTATATAAGGCGTGAGGACCAGAAACTAGAAGCATTTGGCTGGTTAAGCTTCAGGCTTTGGAGCAGCAGTTCAGCTGAGAGCCATTGGGATGAGGACACAGAAGCTTCCAGTCTGAGGAAACAAGACCAGCTGAGAAGTTGACCAGGTGAGGTTAGCTGTGGCTTGTTCTCTGATCTTCCAGTTCACCCTAATACCTGGCTCCGGGTTTGATTTTATCAATAAGAACTTTTAAGATTCCTGCTACAGGGTCAAGATGTAGCTCTTAGCTACTTGTGCAGCACCATCACCTGCCTGCCACCATGCTCCCCTACCATGATGATTGATAGTGGATTAAGTCTCTGGGGCTTTAAGCATGTCCCTAGTTAAATGCTTTCCCCTTTGTACGAGTTGCTGTGGTCATGGTTTCTCTTCATAGCAATAGAACGACGACTGAGACACTGTTTGACTATATCTGTGTGTAAGGACACAAACACAGGTTTCCTCACAAAGGATGGGACCCCCATCCCATCTCTCAGTGCCCCCATCACACCCCAGCATCTCCACCCCTACATCCATGCTCAGGGGCTACTCGCATCATAAGTATGAGCCCCCCCTCTATCCTTTGCTAGTGCGTGTCCTCCTTGAATCCATGATCAAGATCATTTCTGAAAGTACTGGGTAGCTTATTTATTGATCACCAATTGCATTCCTCTTGGAGTTTTACAAACTGTTCATTACTCCTGAAAAAGACATTTAAAATAATTTCAGACACAAACTACAACAGTTTTAGGTCATTTTGTATATGCTGCAGTGTATACAGCAGGATCTTTCATTTAATATTTTAGTAGAATCTCCTACTGCATATTTTAAATAGACTAGAAATAGGTTGGCTTTCCCCATTTGGATATGTTCAGTTTGGAAGACGTGAAGCCTATAGTCACTTGACCTGACTTGGGTTCTTTTGCTTCCTGTGATTTCTGTGTCTTGTGGAAGTCATCCCATCCTGGAATCATAGTTTTGCAAAGGGGTTTTTAAGAAGATTATAAAGAAATCACTTGCCGGGCGCACGCCTTTAATCCCAGCACTTGGGAGGCAGAGCCAGGTGGATCTCTGTGAGTTCGAGGCCAGCCTAGTCCACAAAGCGAGATCCAGGACAGGCACCAAAACACCAGAGAAACCCTGTCTCAGAAAAGAAAAAAAAGAAAAGAAAAGAAATCACTTAAAGCTCTATTAGAACATGTATTCTTCCTGTGGCAATATTCAGATGTGTTTGTTTTACTTCCATCTAATTTACCTAAGTTTAGTTATAAAGTGGATAGTTTTTAAAGCTTCTTGTTCTCCTTGGTGCATTTTAAATTTGAGCTGCATCTCTGGACACCTGTGGTTTGTTCCTGCAGCCATCTCCACACCCTGTCATTAGCCGGAGGTGCTGCCTGTCTGTAGGGAGAAAGCAAATGCTCCGCATTTTCTCTGAATTCTTCAGCCACCTTTGCTCTGCTTTTGCAAGAGATGGTGGAATTGCAACTTTTTTTTTTTTTTTCCTTCTGGTGTGGGAGATCGAAGTTTGCCTTTGCAGTTTGCCTTTGGAAAATGCTTCTTTTGTGTTTAGTCAGTAAGTGAAGGCTACCTTGATTCGCCTAGGATTCTAGGATCCTGGAGTGTAGTCTTCTAAGAAGCGAAGGACAGGACCTAGCTTATGCTTAGCACAGTTGTATTAGTAGGAGTTTTGAGTTTGGGAAGAGCAGTAGAAAAGGATGGAATGAAGAGGACAGGATGCCTTTCAAGGAATCTTTCCTTTCTTTTAACGAATGTTGTCTTGGAAATCTCAAAGTCCACTAGGAAGAGCACTGGGGGCGGGGCGGGGGGGGAGGTTGTTTGTTTTGAACCTTGCAAACAGTAATAAATTTTTACCACTACCATCCTCACTCCCTACACAAATTTCCAGTTTACCTGAATTTGTCAGTGACCATGACTTCTGGACCCACCTTATTGAAGCAAGTTCAATAGTGATTTTTAAATAAGGTTCATATCAAGATGCGTCTTCGTTTCCACTACAACCTCGTGGGTCCAGCGTGGGGAACAATGTCTACCAGCAGACAGTTGGTTTTTTTTTTTTTTAATTTTAAATTATATTAACTTGTATGGATGTGTGAGGGTGCGCTTGTGCCACATTGCCCTTGTGGAGGTCAGAGGACAACTTGGAGGAGTCGTCCTGTCCGTTCTCATCTCCCTCCACTGAGTACTGGGGATTGAACTCAAGTGCTCAGGCGTGGCCGCAAGGGCTTTTTCCCGCTGAGCCATCTCGATGGCCCCAAGGAGAAAATTCAGTGGGGTGACTCAAGTCTCAACACTGACCGGTGCTTTTGAACCCGCCCGGAAAAAAAAAAAAAAAAAAAAAAAAAACCCACACTGGTCATTGTTATAAGGAAAACAGCCGGGAGATGGGTGAGGAGGATAAGAAGGACAGAGATAAAAATTTGGCCACAGCTACGTGTCGCACGGGAGCGACAAGGGTGGGGGGCGGGGAACGCAGGGTGGCCCGGGCGCCTAGGAGGAGCACGAGCCAGCCGGCGAGGGCTGAGGGCGTGGCCGGCGAGGAGGGGCGGGGCCCACGAGGAAGGGCGTGGCCGGCGAGAGGGCGTGGCCGGCGGGCGGGCGGCTCTGGCGGTTGGAGGTGGGTGGAGCCGCCCTCGGAGGCGGCACCGGCTTGGCCCCGAGGCCCGCCGCGCCTATCGCGCCAGAGCCGAGTGGCCCCGTGGAGCCGCGCGCTCCCGCCTGCTGGGGGAGGGCGGACAGGGCGCGGGGACCAGACAGGCCGCGGCGGGCGCTGTTTCTCTTTCGCTTTCCCGGCTCGGAGGCGGGCGCGCCGGCGAGCTGAGGAGCGGCGGCGGCCGCCGGGTAGGTACCGCGCGGGGCGGCCCGGCCGCGCGCCAACTTTGCGCCGGCGGCCGCGGCGTCCCAGACACCTGCCGCGCCGGGCGCTGGAGCCCGAGCGCTCGGGGGCGGGGCGGGCGTGCGGGGCTCCGGGTCTGCGCTCGGGGGGCGTCCCGGCCGGCCCGCGGCAACTTGTCCTATCCCGCGGTCGCCGCGCGAGTGGCCCCGGCTCCCGGGCCGAGCACCTGCTAAAGCGGCGGGAGGGCTTGCACCTCCGGGACCCGCGCCTTCCGAGGCGGAAAAGTTGCCGCCGGTCGCCTGCGCGGCACCACCAACCCTCGCTTCCTTTCGGCGTCTGGGTGACAGGGCTCTGGGCTTGGGATCGGGACTGCGTTTCCCACAGGTCTGCCGCGAGCGCACGGAGTTAAGTCCTGGGAGTAAGGAAAAGCAGAGAGAAGAGCGGAGACCCAGGCTAGGACATAAATGCTTTGCTGAAGGTCACGGAAGGCTAAGGCCAGAATCCTGAGATTGCAATTAATTAAATTACACCTTCTGTCACATCCTTAACACCGTTTCCCCGAACGGGATAGTGGCCGCTCAGAGCCCATGCCTTGAACATTCACAGTGGGTGTGTGCTGGTGGAATGGTGCCTTCTAGATCTTTCCAGTTATTTTACGCTGGCCTATGATATGAGCTAACGGCCAAGATAGGCGAAAAGTTCCCGTCTAAAATACAAGCTTAGTGTAGAATGAACCGAGTGAAATCAGCGTCTTCATTGGTTGTTGTTTACTAAGGGCATCTTTCTTGTAAGGAACTTGCAAAACTTTTAAAATAGCCTAACAAACTAGCTATTCATAAAGTTTCAAGGAAAAAAATAATGGCGTTTCTTCAGTTTTTCTCTGTGTACTATCTCTATAAAACACCTTTCTAGGTACCTGGAGCTCCTACTGTTATTTTACAGTTAAAAGCAACAAAATAAACAGCCAGCTGAGACTTAAAGAAAGGTTATATATCTGTTAAGTGTGACTGGTTTCTATTGAGAGAAAGTAAATGTGGGTCGAGGGCTTGCCTAGCATGCACAGTGCCTGGGTTTGATCCTTGTCACAGTGTAAGCTGGCAAACACCTAGAACCCCAGCACTCTAAAGGATGAGACCGGAGGAACGGAAGTTCTAGGCCAGCCTGGACTGTGTGAAACTCAACCTAGGAAAACAAGAATGAATGAATGAATAATTGTAAATCAAAATGAAGTAAGAATGTAGCCAGGGAGAAGTGGTCACTAGTAGAGATTACACTGAGGACCGCGTTGGAGAGGGAGTCTGAGGGGCAAGCAGAACGCAGTTGTCAAGAGGAAAGGTATGTTGGGTGGGAGATAGGAGCTAGCAGAGTCCGTGCTGGAGAGGAGTGATCCTGCCAGTCTTCCTGAAGTGTTGAAGGAAAGGTTAAATCACCCAGAAGTGTACTTTGCATCTCATGGAACGGGCTGAAAAACATACACTTTTCTGTTAGTAAAGAGGACGCACTGACATTTGTTGAGAAGCACTAAATGTAAATGGATAGAATAAACCTGTAGCAGAATATAAGATGGCCTGACTGGAGGGCATCTATTTGAGGAGAGGAAGTGGACATCAACTTGATTTGACTATTAACTAGATGGAGAGTGCCACATTGAAACAGCACTTTGATAGGCAGGTTAACGACTTCGGTTTTGAGTCTTTGTACCTTGCATTGGCCGAAACTCCTGGTAGATAGTCGGGTAGAGAGAGGAATGTATTAACTGATTCAGTAGCTTTTGGTGCCATGAGTGGAGGTGATAATTGAAGCTTCAGAACCGGGTGAATTTGTTACTCTCGGTTAAATTATAATAGATTTACAGGTAAATTGTACAATAAAGGTTATGTTCTGCTCGCCAAATTTAGACCCTACAAACTTACTGATAATGATGTTAAATATAATCCAAGGAATTTTATGCCTTCTCTGTATGGTTTTGGACACAGATATGAAAAAGCAGGACTGCGGAAAGGAGTGATGACCAGTGATCTTTGCTCAGGCTGGATGTTGAAGCTCATGCCTCAGGACACCTACCGAGAACAGTGCACCAGCTACTGGGACCAGCTTTCCATCTACTTAGTGCCGCTCTGTGCCTGAACTGCTAAAGCCAGCTAACCACAAATGGCTACCCAAAGGAAACACTTGGTGAAAGATTTCAATCCGTACATCACCTGCTATATCTGCAAAGGCTATCTGATCAAGCCAACAACAGTGACAGAATGCCTCCACACATGTACGTATTTTTATGTCATCTGCTCATCAGAATTCGCTCTGTGCTCCTTGTAAACTGCTGTGCTTGCTTTTTGTCTGGATTTTAAGTTTTAAAAAGCAGTCTCAGTTATTATTTCCAAGTAAATATTCAGATTTTTTTGTCACAGGGATGTTATAAGCATGAAAATTTTCTATCAGTTGGATCTTAATACATGTTGACTTTTAAAATCGGATTGTAAAATGTTCTAAAAAGGTTTTAATTGGTTATGAATTTGCAGAAAGTAAACTATTTCAGATTTTTTTTAATGACCATGAAGGAGTTAGAGCATGGATACGATTGATTCCTTCACCAATCACATCATTGTCAGCATTTCCTGAGAATCTAGCAGGAGTGCAGACTGTCCAGACCCACTTCTTGAGGGGCCTGTGTCCAGCACCTGTCCTCTAGGGAGTTGGCTAGGGAATTCTGAAGCAGGTTTGAGACTGTTGTACTATTGCCATAGCTGAAGAATTTCTAAGATTTCGTTGTTTCCTGCCTTATCAAAGGGAAGGAGACATTTTTATATCCACTTGTATGAGTATACGTTCTGTGTTTTCTGCTAGTATAATTTTATTTTCTTACTTCAGTGGCTCAGTTTAATGTCTATCAGATGTAAACTAGATGCTGTATGTACATGGACTGAAACCATTTTAGCTTTTCCATTATCTTGAAGCAGTTTGGAGTGAGTGTAGGGATGACAGTATTCTGATGATCCTCATTTTATATATGTGAAAAGTAAGTTTCACTAACTCAGTCTCACAGCTAATGAATGAGTGGTGGACCTGAATTCAACTCCAAAGCCTGTTCAGTTTCTCATATAACAGCAAAAGCCTTTTTCCAAACCTTCCTTTGAGCTCATCTCCCCCTGCTGAACAGATAGAATTCACACTCATAGTTTCAAACAAACGAGCCAAATAAAAATCACCTGGAAATTAAAATGACAAATTTTATGTTATATATAATTTAATTACAATTTTTTTTTAAAGATTTATTTATTTATTATGTACACAGAAGAGGGCGCCAGATCTCATTACAGGTGGTTGTGAGCCACCATGTGGTTGCTGGGAATTGAACTCGGGACCTCTGGGAGAGCCAGTGCTCTTAACCTCTGAGCCATCTCTCCAGCCCTTAATTACAATTTTTAAAACAGGATTTTATTGAAAGCTGTTTGAACATACTGCTACCTGCTGGGTCTTGTGGTCAGGTCTGGTCGCATACACTGTGAAGAGCTGTCTAGTGTATTGATGGATACTCCTCTGGATATTAATTGGCTTATGCTGTTCAATTAGCAGTTAACTATGAAATGTCTTCTATGGTTAATTTGCCCTTGCCTTGTATTTAACTTGAACAGTTAATAAATTGTCATTGAAAACATTTATTATCTACTATGTGTCAGGTACAGTGCTAGTACAGATGATTCAAGAGTGCTCAAAATAATAATAAAATCTCTGATGGAGTTTACATTCTAGGAAGGGAAACTTGTAACATGTTCAATATTAGTTGGTGATGAATGGCTTGAAAAGGAACAGATTATAGATAAGGATGGGGTTATTTATATGATGTCATGTCAGCCTCTCTATGCCATTTTTTTAACAGAAACTTTAGGGGAATGAGCTCTGTAGGAATATGGGAAGAACCTTTTAGATAGGGAATAGCAAGTAAATCCAGAGAATATTCTTGGCAGGTTCAAGGAACACCGGATCAATTAAGGCTATATACACAAGCACGCACGCACATACACTCCACCTACAAGACCTAGGCTTCAAAAAAAGATAAGATTTGGGATAGAGGTAGTGAAGAGTGATTGAACTGTAGATGTCTGGGGAGGAGAGTCATTAAGGTGTGCACACTGGAGTGGACAGTCAAGCACATTTTGTTTCCTGTTGTACCTGCATAGACCTATATATGGTTCACAGTCTTTGGTTTTACCAATGCATTGTTTTCCTAACATTTGTTTATTGTTTTTGTTTTTGAAGTAATCTCTTTTTTGAAGAAAACCAAAAGATTGTAGAAGTATACATAACTAGTTATAAGCAAAAATTGTTTATACAATCTCCCTGATCAACTATAAAATTTTATTGAGCTATTTGAAATACTACTTTGCCATTTATTTTAACATTGAAGAATACACTGTTAAAATACTTTAGAGAAAAGTATTATTTTCTCTAGAAAGATTAGCTGAGATTTTCTCTTTTTTTGCCTTTTTTTATTAAAAATTTTTTTCATCCACTGTAGTCTGGTTACACTTTCCCCTTTCCAAACTTCTCCTCTCACCTACCTACCCACCCAACGCCATACCCTTTCTTTCTCTTTTTAAAAAATAGACAAGAAACTCAACCTATGCGTGCACGCGCACACACAGACACACACAGACACACACACACACACACACACACACACACACACACACACACACAAGATAACCCACAAAAACACAAAATTGGAAACCAAAATATATAAGTAAAAGACCAGTAAGACAAAAAGTGCCTAAACAAAGCAATATGAAACAAAAAAGTCGACAAAAATACCATTGAGTTTGTTTTGTGTTGGCCATCTGCTGTTACTCCTGGGCATGGGGCCTACTCTCAAGTGTGGATAATACACCCAGTGAGACTCCATTGGATAAGACTCTTTCTTCTTTTGCCAGTGGGTACCTATTGCAGATAGCTTCTTGGTTAGGGGTGGGAGCTGTGTCCATTCCCCCTCTCAGTGAGGACCCCATCTGGCTTGTACAGTCCCTGTGCATGCTTCCACGGTCTGTGAGTTCATATGTGTATCGGTCCTGTGTATCTGGGGACAGTTTCCATAGAGTCCTCCATCATCTCTGGCTTTTACAATCTCTTTGCATAGGTCCCTGAGCCCTGCAGGGAGGGATTGATGAAGACATCCCCTTTAGGAGGAGTGAGTCTCCATAGTCCCTTAACCCTGTGCATGTTGTCCAGTTGTGGGTCTCTGTTAGTTCCCATCCACTGCAGGAAGCTTTTCTGATGGTGGCTGATTGAGACACTAATCTATAGGTATAACAGAATGTCATTTGGAGTCATTTTATTATTTTTATGTTCTTTAGCAGAACAAGAGTATTTGGTTTTCCCGAACTAGGCTCGTGAGATATATAAGTATTGTCTTCAGCAATGGGCCCTTACTGTCAGTTTGTGGAGAACAGCCAATAGCCTTGGCAATAGTTTGTTGAAATAGTAGTTGAAAGCTTAAAGAGAGGTAAATAACAAACGGTACAAATCATTCTGGTATAAACAGTCCTTTGGCAATGGCCTGGCCCCTTTACTGAGAGTTGAGGTGCTTGAAGTTGAATTTTAATGGGAATACAATGGTAATCCCAAATGTGGACTTTATCATCCACAGAGAACCCTGGACAGAAAATGGTGGAGTCAGGTATTGAGTCTGGTGCCTGAGATCTGAGGACTCTATAGCACATAGCATGGGACTTATTAACTCTTGGGTGTTTGGATTTCTGTGTTCTGTGTATTTTTATATTGAACCTTTAGGGGAAATAATCCCATTTGCAAAGCATTCTCTTATTTGTGTTGATAGCATAAATAGTACTGTAAAGCAGCATTGCTAGGCTTTGAGGGGGTCTTTTGATGGATGGTCTTCTGCTAGGGTTTTTCACTGTAATAATGTAGGACAATACAGTTGTATAATGATTTGGCATGGCTATAAAATTGAGTACAGCAGCCAAGTGGGAAAGGCAGGAATTGAAGAAAATTAAGTGACACTGTGGTACCTTGTTGTAGTTTTAGATGTTGACTTAACTTTATATGAAGAGTGTCTTATTAAAAATGTCTATATAAGCCGGGCGTTGGTGGCGCACGCCTTTAATCCCAGCACTCAGGAGGCAGAGGCAGGCGGATCTCTGTGAGTTCGAGGCCAGCCTGGGCTACCAAGTGAGCTCCAGGAAAGGCGCAAAGCTACACAGAGAAACTCTGTCTCGAAAAACCAAAAAAAAAAAAAAAAAAATGTCTATATAAAACTACAATGGAATGATAAGTTAGTAAAGAATGAGTAAGCGTTTATTCTTGCTGTGGGAACTTAGAAGACTTCTGTTCCATTAGTCAGTCAAGTGAGAAATGCATAAGTGAAGTTAGGCTAATGATGAAAACCAGACATGGAATCTGCCCCCCTGGCTTAGCCACTCAAGTTGGGGAAGAGTCAGGGAGTAAGAAAACAATGTGTAAAAGAAGCACGGTGGAGATGGTGGACATGATAGACTCAGAGTGTGCGTCAGGATACTAGAGCAGAGTGGAACTGGAGACTTTCTGAGACCCCTGAGGCCTTGGGCCTTCCCAGGCGGGGCCCCATGCCCTTGGGCCTGCTGCAGCAGAGCAGCAGAGAAGTCTTCATTGCAGGGCTTGACGTGGGCAAATACCTCCACCTTTTCTCAGTTACTGTAGACGGCTTTACCTTCCTCCTTCCTCATTCTCTCGTTCTCTTTGTTGATCTGGTGGTGGGTTTTGTTTTGTTTTGTTTTTTGGCTTTTTAAGACAGGGTTTCTTTGTGTAGCCCTGGCTGTCCTGGAACTCACTCTGTAGACCAGGCTGGCCTCAAACTCACAGAGATCTCGCCTGCCTCTGCCTCCTGAGTGCTGGGATTAAAGGCGTGTGCCACCACACTGGCCTTCATTCTGACTAAAATATGTTTTTAATTGAAATAGAGTTACATCATTTCCTCTTTCTCTTTCCTCCCTCCAGCCCCTGCCAGGTACCCTCCTTCATCTCCTTCTATGTCCCTTCCACTGTCAAGTTGATAGCACCTCTCTTCTTTATTATTGCTACGTATATATGCACACATACTTATATACACAAATAAATAAACAAATACAGCCTGCTGAGTCTGTTTTTGTTGTTCGTGTGTATATGGTTTCAGGGATGACCACTCTGCATTGGACAACCTATAAGAGGGCTCATCTCTAGGAGAGGCTAATTCTCCCAGCAGTCATTAGTTGCTATAGTTCTTCTTTGTCTGGTATTGGGAACACATTGAACTTTTCCTCCTTCCACTTCGATATGCCCATTGATACTGTCATTTTCCAGTCTTGTTTATGCAGCCATTTCTAGGAGAGACTGTTTTCACAGCAGAATTCCTAGTATTCTGGCTCTTACAATCTTTCCACTCTTTTCTTATGCAAAGTTCCCGAGCCACAGACACAGGAGCTGTGATAGCTGTGTATCCCCCATGATCCACTGCTCTCTGCATTGTGTCCTTTTGTGGCTTTCTGTGATGATCTCCATTTGGTATAAATACGGGCTTCTTTGATGAGGGCTGATAGCTACACTTATCTGTGGGTCTAAGGATAAGACTTAGAATGTAGTAAGGAATTGCTCTGGTCTAGCCAAATAGCTGTAGTAGATTCTTTTCCAGTGACCCCAGGAAGCCGGGTAGGTGGGTGTTCAGTAGCAGGCATGATTCTCCCCTCCCCTCACTGAGTGGGCCTTTGGTCCAGTTAGACAGCTGTTGGTTGGTTCTCTTTTCCCTTAACAACAAAACTGCCACAGAATCCCAGTCCATTTAGTTCACCCCTGCTACTGTTCTCATTCAAGTCCTCCTTCCTTCTCACCAGACCCACTGTGGCACATTTTAAACCAGTATCAGGGTGGCTGTTTCTAAAGACATAATGTCTGTCACTGTTACTTTTCATCTTGGCCAGAAAATGTCTCAAAGGTACGCTGCTGCCTCCAGGATGAACTAAAGCTCTTCATCTGTGATTGTTTGCCCCTGCCTCTCCTTCTCCACTACACCACACACAGGGGAGACACTTGGTTCAGGTTCTCTCTTCCTTGCATGAACTTCCTTTGCTCTGCTCCCTGCTAGCAGTTATCCATCCTTTAACTAAATACTCAGTTCCTCTAAGTTCCATCTCTTACATACCTCTCACCTTCTACGCAAATGTAGGTTAAGTGTCTCCTTCATATCTGGTGAGTGTGTAATACAAGCTGAAATGCAGTTAATGATTGATTACCGTGTTTTTCCTTCAGCTATTCAAATGCAGTGCTAGCTAACTTGAAGGACATGAACACAATGATTGTTAGTACTTACAGTTTTTTTGTTTTTTTGTTTTTTTTGAGTCAGGGTTTCTCTGTGTAGCTTTGCGCCTTTCCTGGATCTCGCTCTGTAGACCAGACTGGCCTCAAACTCACAAAGATCTGCCTGGCTCTGCCTCCCGAGTGCTGGGACTAAAGGCGTGCGCCTGCCGCCCCCCACCCCCCCCACCCCCCACCCCACCCCCCGCAGTAGTTATGAATTTTAAAAACCTACCCTAGAATCAACTGAGGCAGACATCTGTGAGTATTAGCGAAAGAGATGGACTCTAGAGTG
Source organism: Peromyscus leucopus (assembly GCF_004664715.2). Lineage (NCBI taxonomy): Eukaryota > Metazoa > Chordata > Mammalia > Rodentia > Cricetidae > Peromyscus > Peromyscus leucopus. Next base: position 43,521,467 of record NC_051063.1, read on the forward strand.
GGAACTAATATTTGATGGTTCTACTCCAGAGGTTATCTTCTGTCTTATAACAGGCCCCCAAGAAGTGTGTGTGAGTTGCCTAGGGTGTGTATATACTAGTGATTTTATACATTGTTGACAAAATAAAAGACTTACCACTTAAGGACAAAGGACCTTCATTCCAAAAGCTCAGATGGGATAAATGCAGTGCATTGGTTCTTAACCCTTTCTAGATCAAGGCTCCTGTAGAAATGTTATAGTTAGGGAGAAAATGTGTTCATAGACATGAAATTCTGTAGTACAGAAAAAGTTATGTGGTACTTAATTTCTTTCTGTCCTTTCAGAAATTATGGCAGTAATCCCTTGGAACAAAACAGTATTGTATTAATTTTTAACTTATACAAAGAAGGCAGGTTCACTGAAAGATACAGTTGATGTTACTATGAAGAACCTGGTGATGTTGTATCACAACATTAAGAATGGAGGAGTTGACTCAGCAGGTTAAGGTACCAAGACTGCAGACCAGGTTGGCCTTGAACTCACAAAGATCACCAAGACTGATTGGATCACACACACATTCACAGATACACACACACACACACACACACACACACACACACACACACACAAGTAAATGTAAGAGAATGCAGGAGTAGCTTAATCATGATGGCAAATTTTAATTATTCATTGGTTTTTGTTTTAAAGATTTTTAAAAATTTTTATGTATGTGTCTGTCTGGGTTTTTGCACATGAATGTAGGTACCCACAGAAGCCATAAGAAAGCGTCAGATCCCATGGAGCTGGAGTTGCAAATGATTGTGAGCTGCCCAGCAGAGAGTTAGTAACCAAACTCAGGTCCTCTGTAACTGTATAAGAGTAGTACACACTCAGAAGTGATGAGCCATCTCTCCAGCCCATTTATTGTTTCTGAATATCATAACTGTATGACTACTACTCAGTTAAGGTAGTAAGATATTTAATACTAAAATCTTACACCCCATACTCTTGCTTTGTAAAGTGCAGTCTCCAGGCTATCAGCATCCATGAGCAACAGTGTCACCTGGGAACTCATTAGCAGTGCAAATTCTTGGGCTTCACTCTAGACCTGTGGACTCAGAACCTCTGGGGATAAGCCAGAAGTCTGTATTAACAAGCCCTCTAGGTGACTGTTATACTGGACTCTGACAGGCACCACTCTGCACCAGAGCATTGTCATTCTAGCATTTCTTAAATTAGACAGTCACAGTCATTAAAGTCAATGCTAATAAAAGATTGAAGCCATAGCTATTGTTTATTGAATGTTTGTCATGGGGAGTTCAAGCTTTCTTTTCATTGTCATATTTAATCTAATCAGCACACCTTATAGCTGGGCAGTATTATTTGGTCATTTAGCAAGTGTTTATTGGCACTTTCATGTGGCAGACATTAGTCTTGCACAGGAAACAGAAACAAACATGACAGGCCCAGCCTATGACCTCCTAGAACCTATGCTCTGATAGGGTAGACAGACAACAGGCAGGAAAAGAATGAAATTTCAGGTTCTGTATATAACCAATGCTGTGGGGGAAATGAAGCAGAGAAAAGCCTTTCTTAGTTGTTGCTATTCACCAGAGACCAAAGAATAGGAAGACATAGGCTTCAGAAAGGCTTGAGGGAAGTGTATTTCAGATCCTTATTTCAAACTCTTCTTGCAGAAAGAGGACTGAGAAATAAGAAATGGCCAGTAAAAACAAAAACAAAAACAAAAACCAGAGCTGGGTGCTCAGTTCTGCTGTCTGACTCAGGCACATCTGCAAATGCATTATGACATTTCCCTAACTTTCTTCTTTCTTCATCCACTTCGCTTTATTTTTAATACCCATTAAGTAACATTAATTACATATGGGAGGAAAATTTGATTTCATGAGGTGTTACTAGATACTCAGTAAGGATATGAATCTACTATTAGTTCTGAATTGAATAGCTATCCTAATGAAAAAAAATGACATTTTTGATGAAATTTCTGTTTTCTTAATAAGGGTTTTAGTTTGAGAGGGAAAAATCTCTTTTTATTGAGAAAACCAAAATTTCCAAATTGAAATTATATTACCAATCTATTACCTACATACATAGGTACACATACAGTGTCATAGGTTGCAGACATCATCATACTGGTGTTAAACTTCAGGTAGCATTTTTGGCATTCATTAATAAAAGTGATTACAGTGTTCATTTTGATGACTTTTAGAAAGTTATTTTAAAACAGTCTAGGTACTAGCTGTTAATTAAAATGTTAAAGATTAATTATGTTATGCTTATAGATCTTTTTTATTTTGAAGCTATGAGATAGTGAGGAATAAATCACCTAAATCTTTGAATGTGCAGAACCTGTGGCCCACAGCCATCCCCACCTCATCTCTGAACTTTTATTCCCTTGCTGATGGGTAGCTGAACTGGCCTCCTCGTCACTTTTCAACATGCCACACTCATACTCAAGTCTTTTATCTTGGTATTCCCTCTGCCTGGAACTTCAACTTTATTGAGCAAAGCATCATTGTTGGAGACACAGATGGATAAATGAAGGGATAACAATTTAAAAAGTGAAATTGTCTTGTATATTGATGTCTGATAGTAAATATGGGCCAGAGTGAATTAGAACTGACACCAGTGTTGGACTGAGGTCAAAGTATGTAACAGAAGGTCATCGGTACTAGAGATAATGGTAAATAAACAGTATTAAGTAAGAACCCAGCACAAAGGCTGAATGTAAACTGAAAAGCTGCAGTCTAACATTGTAGGAAGAAATGGTTTCTTTTGGATACTTTGAAGAATCTTCACAATTGCTTTGTTTTATACATACTAATTTTCAACAGACTGTTGTATAAAAGAAATTAAGTGTGTAAGAAAAAAAAAACTTCCCCAGAATACTCAACTGCTGATTGATAAAGAAAATGATTCTTGTTAGATATTAGTTATGTTCGGAATGAGTGCATTTTGATTTGCTGGACTCAGAATTCCTCCAGTTGACAATGGAGGCTTCTTTCTGACTGGACTACAGTGGTGGAGTTAGGCCTGGAATCTGGGCTACCTTTACGATCTTAACCCTATGGCTTCCTTTTTCTGTACATGTCTGTTGAGCCTGTTCTCATTCAGATTCTGGTCTAGATACTTGGGACATAGTAGGCAGTAGAGTTTGTAGTAAGTAAATCGTAGTGTATATTAAAAGGTTGTCACTATATGCTGTAGAAAAGGGAAGGTCAAACTGGACAAAGGGAATTGGACACTCAAGAAGGTGCTACAATTTATGAACGTCTATATCCAGGAAAAGCTTCATTCAGTCAGTTACGTTTGAACAGACTTTGTGATCGAGAAGCTAGCCTGTCAGATATCAGAGAAGGAAGTTCCAAGCAGAGGGAATACCAAGATAAAAGACTTGAGTATGAGTGTGGCACGTTGAAAAGTGACGAGGAGGCCAGTGCAGCTACACATCAGCAAGGGAATAAAAGTTCAGAGATGAGGTGGGGATGGCTGTGGGCCACAGGTTCTGCACATTCAAAGATTTGGGTGGCTTTTGTTTTGTTTCTTCTGAGGGAAATGACCCATTTCATGAATGGTTGAGTAAAGGAATAATACAAACTAGATTATAGTTAATAGAACCACCTAAATTACTCTACTGAAAATAGAAATGTCAGGATCTTAGTGCAGCATTTCAGGAAAGGGATGGTGATGGTTTGTACTAATGTGGTGATGCTGGTAAAATGTCAGATTCTGAATATGCTTTGAAGGTAGATCCATGCTTATTAATGAAGACCATCAGTATATAGAACGTACATAAACAATGAAACCATGAAGGAAATGAATATGGATTACAGAATAGAATACCAAAGGAGGCTTAACCCAGGAGAAAGTAAAGAGGAGCCAAGAGGTAGGAGGACCCTGGATGTTAAGAACAGGGGAAATTAGCTGAGTTACATGTGTTAGTAAGTTAGTAAGAACAGATTTGTCTGTAAGGATCCTGTTAAGAGAGAGAAAATAATGAGTACATTTGGGAAGACAGCAAACTTAGTTTCCTAGTTTGACCATTGTACTGTGAATGGTATATTAAACTTTGTTTCTTTTGTGGTACTGGAAATTGAACCTGAAGCCTCACAAATGCTAGGTACAACATCTACCGCTGAGATAAATCCAAGCCCTGTGCTTAACATTAATAAAGGTATAGATGGGATGAAAAAGTAAGTTTGAGAGAGGGAGTCTATAGGCATCAGTTTGTAGTTTTATTGCAAAGGAGAACAAAGCAATGGAGAGATAGTTGGCAAGGGGTAGAGTCAACAGAGATGTATTTTACACTAAGGAAATGGCCTGCCTGGATACTAGTAAGAATTGTTAATAGGAAGTTCTACATGACAAGTGACAGATAAGTCGTCCAGTGCACAGGGCTGACATTACAGTGGTAGGTCCATGGGTGTTCTGGAAGCAGGTTAGGACATAAAGTTGAGGTGCTAGTGGAGAGTATGTGTGTTGATACAAGTTCTCTTTGATTCTATTATTGCTTTCATTATTTCAGTAGAATGGGAAGTGAGGTATTTGGTGGAGAGTGAGAAGGGAGAAGGATTTGATGGCGTCTGGGGAGATGTACTGGCAAGGAACATTGAATGTGACTACCCGGCAGTTGAAAACCCCACTTCGTGAGGTTCATGGTCATAAATTGAGGATGAGAGGTGGTTTCGTGTTTTTTTTTTTTTCTTCTACAATGCCCAACTATAATCTTGTAGAATCAGAATATGTAGGATTTGAATATAATCAATATTTTGGTTTAATTGAGCTAGTGTAGCCAAAGAAGAGAGGGCATTTTTAGTTGGCAGTGTTTTATTATTATAATGAAACACCTAAGGCTAGGCAACTTTCAGAGAAAAGAGGTTTGTTTAACTCAAAATTTTATAGATCCTAGTTTAAAATCTAGGAGCCTATTTAGTGTGGCCTTTGGTGACTGCTGCAGATGCCATCACACTGTGGCCTAAGCATTTACAGGAGCAAAAAGTTAGATCTCAAATCAGGAAGCAGAGTGAGGAAGGAGGGGCCAGGCTGGCTCTGGTTTTATCAACTTTGGTGTAGAAACTCCTCATTGCTAGAGCTACCTTCCCTTTCAAAAGCAGTACCTCCAGACCTTGCTCTGGATCCCACCTTTACAGGATGTATCACCTCCTGCATCACCACACTAGGGGCCAAGCCTCCCAACACAGACTCTCATGGAGCCGACCTCATCCAAACCATAGCAGAGAGGAGTCAAAGTATGGGTCCGTGTGTGTGAGGACACGGTTCTGATTGGTAAGGAGAATAGTGACACAAGCATCTGGAACTCTAACCTGGCTCTTCCCACTTGCAGCCCCTCTCCTGCCTTCCTGAGCTTAGAAGGGTCCCCTTCCTACTCAGCATAAGGTTTCCCACATCATGCGTAAAGCGTAGTCTTCCCTGAATCTGTTCAACACCTTTGCTGCCTGTTTCTGTGTCCCAGTGGGAAAGGGATACAGCATTCTAGGAAGTAGGGAGAAAAGACAAACAAAGCTATTCTCATATATACCACGCAGTTGTTATCACTATAGTGTTTTGAGGCAAGCTATATGTAACAGCATAGGTGAAATAAAGATGTATATTAGTTTCTTAAATTAATAAAACTGAGATGCTCATAGAAGCAAATTGAAGCTGTTGGAGAATTTTAAATGTTAGTTACACATGTAGAAATGTGTGTTAATGAAAAGCAGGAAACATACCTCTCCTGCATATAATTATAGCCTACTTACAATCCATTAGCAGATAAAGTCCTCAATATAAAAACTGTATGAAAAATGTTACCCACAGTGATCTATAGGATTAAGGTTCTAGTTCAGTGGTGGAAGGGGCCCTCCAGCATTCAAAAATAAAAATAAAAAGAATGGCACGAGCCAGACGAGGTTGTTTATGCCTTTAACCCAGCACTCAGGAGACAGGCAGGCAAAGCTCTGAGTTGGAAACTAACTCCCAGCCAGCCAGCCAGAATTTCATAGTGAGACACTGTTTTGTTTCTTTGGGTTGGTTTTTGTTCTTTTTAAAGAATTGCACATAAAATGATACACTCAAAGGAGGAAACATTGTTTTTAAGTTGACAGGTAAGACCAATACAACTAGATATCTTTAACAAAAGTCAGCCCTTGGCAGTTTAATGAACTGTTACTAATAGATGGCAATGCTAAAGATAGGAGAGAAAAGCTGATTATTATTTTATGGTCAATAATGTTAGAATTAGTGCTGAGGAAGAAAAATCTAAATTACCTTGTGCTATCAAAGCTGGGAAACTTGGGCTCTGTGATAGATAAGAAATGTGGGTAAGCTATATATCAAACAAATATGCCTTGTATCTTTTGTGCAGATACCCCCCCCCAAACCATAAAAATAAGGAAGTGAGATAGTTGATGGATAATTTAGCTGTGAAATCAGTATTTAATAGTGCATCAAAGTAGGTTTCTTTAAAATGATTGGGAAGTGACTGTGAGCTAACTTCTAGCTCACTGGGCACTACTGGAATGTACTGAACATGAAGTTCTGAAAAAAATGTCTAATGGAGAAGTGTTAGTTGATCTTGGACAAGGACCTACCCCACCCCACATTACCCCAGAAAAAGAAGTGTCCTACACGAGAAGATAGTTTTCATCCAGGTGAAGCAATCTGTGTGTCTTAAGCATCATATCAGAATTACAGTGTCCTTGGAGTAGAAATGGCTGCAGGATATTAACCACAGTGATGGACATTCCAGTTCCAGTGGAATGCCTGTTAAGATAGTTATATCAAATCAGTTATGGTCTGATGGTATTCAATACTTTATGTTGATTCTCCTTGTTCTGACTGTATGCTCACGCAGTAATCTAATGCAGAAAGAGCTCACATTACCAAGAGCTTGCAAGTTACCAGACAGTACCATCCTGTAGCATGAATTCTAAGTGGTCTTATTAATAAAAACCCCAAGTCAGATATAGGGGTAAATGCTGAAAGATTAGAGAAGCAAAGGAGCTAGCCAAAGTCACCTCTTACCTCTCTGACTCTTCAGCCGAAAAGGGGGAAGGGGAGATGAACTCCTGTCTCATCCCGCCTTATATTCATTTCTCTGTCCAGCCATATCACTTCCTGTCTCTACCTCCCTAGTGCTGGGATTAAAGGCGTGTGTGCCTCCCAAGTACTGGGATCAAAGGCATGAGCCTCACCACCTGGCTCTGTTTCTCTTTTACTCCTATATCTGACTCAGGGTTTTTACTATTATGACCAATTAGAATTCATGCTACATAAATCAGTAATTACATTTGGTCCCCATAACAACTGAGTAAGGTAGATACCTTTGTAAATCTCCCTTATACTTAGGTACAGAATAAATCATTTGCCTAATGGCAGGAGAAAGTGAGATTCACGTGTGGGCAGTCTGTGGCAGGATTATCCGCCGGAATGATCATGCTTGGCTACTTTGGCTCCCCTACTTGCACCTAACTCACTACTATTTGATTATATCTCCTCCTGTGACAATGATTATCCTTGGGATTGACAAAATACTTCTGAACATAGTACAGCAGAGAGCCCCATCCTAAAATGGGGCAATCTAACAGGCTCTGTAAAGGAAGATGTTTGTGACTAGTTTCTGCCCACCATGCATCACTTGGCCAGTGTTTCCCAGTTACCTTTTGGCTACCCCAGTGAGAACTTTGCAGAGTTAGAATCTCGGGGCAATTTAATTCGTCCAAAAGGGAACCTGCAGATACCTTCTTTAAAAGCTGTGGCCCAGTTTGTGCTGCCCATCTCAATTTAGAAAAACTGTATGAGACAGCATAATAGCCATCTCCCTGTTAATTTGTGTACTTGACCTTGTTCAAACCTGAAGAATGGTGGGAGTAAAGAATTCAGTTAGTAATTTTTTTCACTTATTGATGTTTATGGTGAACTCATGATAAATTAAATATACAAAGTGGGGGAGGGTAGTATGGAGTCCTTGCCTAGCGTGCTTGAGGCCTGGTTTATTCACCACTCCGCAGCAACAATAAAATCTTCTTGAGGTCAGGGACTAGATACTCTCTATCCTAAGATAACATTGCATTGTGCTTTAGATGTTAAAATGGGAAATTTGGGTGCCAGTTCTGCTGCATGGTTAGGAAGCTGTGAGCAGTCTTCTCGGGCTCTTTAGTACATTGTTCATTTGTTGAAGGAGCATGGCCAGAGCCCGAAATGTAATCCATACAAAGATCTGAGCCCAGAGCCTGGCGTCTGGCTAGTACTCGGCAAGTTTTAGCATTATCGTGGAAGTGCTTTTCCAACTAGGACATCAGGTGAGCTGAACTGCTTCTGCCCCAGCTGTTTCACGCAGCTGTAGCCACATCTCTGGAGTGGCTGGTGAGAAGGAAGACTTGGTGCTCTCCATACATAGTCTTACCAGAGACTGGGGCCTTTTGAACATCATTCAGAGGCCAGGTAAGTTAGCCAGGAGAACAGCTGGACATTTCTTTAAGGTACCTTAAAGTGTGCTTTATTGCTAGTCTAGATTTCAGTTTATAAACTAAAGACTCACAGTTGCCTGGTGATGAAAAGTTTTTAAGCATTAGAAACTTTTTCCCATTTCATATTTTTCCATTGTCATTGAACTTTGGGCCTGGATTTCCTCAAGCTCTGATTTGTGTAATATAAACACGGTGCCCCAGGAGGGAGATATATTTCCTAGAGTTTTGTTTTTTTTTTTTTAAAAAAATTTATTTATTATGTGTACAATATTCCGCCTGCATATATCCCTGCAGGCCAGAAGAGGGTGCCAGATCTCATTACAGATGGTTGTGAGCCACCATGTGGTTGCTGGGGAATTGAACTCAGGACCTTTGGAAGAGCAAGCAGTGCTCTTAACCTCTGAGCCATCTCTCCAGCCCTAGAGTTTTGTTTTTTAAAGAAAAGCATAAATAAGCTACTAGAAAAGGCCAGTTATTTATGTAATATACTAAAAGAGATCCAATTCTACAAGTTGACTTACGTACAACTCCCAAATAAATGAATAAGGTAGTCTCATTCTATATTTTATAGATAGTGGGAAAGAGCAGCAAGAGATATATCATATGGATATATGTTTATTAAATAGACTGGATTCAAGTCCTGGCTTCACCATGTACTGTCATGCTATTACATGGTTTGTCCTCTGCTCATATTCTTCATGTATGAGGTCAAATACTGCTACCCAATTTATAGGGTTGTAGTGAAAATCAAATTATTAGATTGTACTAATATATCTAATTCAGTGGTTTTCAATCTATGGGTCGCAACTCCTTTGGCAAACCTCTCCCTCTGGAAATATTTACATTGCAGTTCATAACAGTAGCAAAATTACAGTTATGAAGTAACAAGGAAAATAATTTTATGATTGGGGTCACCACACCATGAGGTGTATTAAAGGGTTGCAGCATTAGGAAGGTTGAGAACCACTGAGTTGATGTATTGGACTGCTTGTCAACTAGGATACACACATGTGTACATAGAAGAAGTTGGACAATGCATACATCTATATTTAGGATGATGGGGCTGGTATGTAATTCCTTTCACGTATTGGTGATGATGACAGCCATCCAGCCGCCACCAAGTCACTTGAACACTGGGGAATACTAGGGTAAAAATGATGTGTTCTACATCTTAAATTTTTCTTTTTAAACTTATTTTAAAATTGTAATTATTTTTGAGGGTAATTTTGAGCCTTAACCTCTAGAAATGTTCCAGTTCATGTCATAAAGCCTGTATTTTGGTCTTTGTGCTGCCATTCATAGAACAGACCCACAGAAGCCTCTTGTTTTTTATTTGCAGACATGAATAAAATACTGTATTCTCAAATGTCCCTGTGGAAAAATAGGGATGGAAGTTTCTGTTCAGTTAGAGCCATCCTCTTCTGTGGAGGGTCCTGACCCACTTTTCATAGGAACTCTTGAGGAGAGAGGGATGAGAAAATACCAGGTAGAATGATAGGCCTACCAACAAGAGGAAAGAGGGAAACAGGATAGCTTTGGGAGGACCTGGGTCGATACCCAACGGCCCATAACTTTATTCAAAAGGGATTTTTATAACAATGCCAGGAGGTGAGGCAAAAGACCTCCCCCTTGCTAGATACAGCCAAGTGTAGACCCTTCCAAACACCTGGTACCCAGGCCCGTGGTCCAGTCATCCCCTTATGCAGCCCTACTGGGTAAAGCAAGCTCAAATCTCACTAGGAAACCTCTGTGGGCTCCCACACTCTTCAGCAGAAATAACTGTCATCCATAATAGGCATGGTGGCTCATGCCTGTAATTCCAGCTACTCAGGGGCTGAGGCAGGGAAAGACAAGTTCATAATGTGTCTGAGCTATACAGAAAGTTCAAGACCACCCTGAGCCACTGGGACTGTCTCAAACTAAAATTTTAAATAAGACTGGGGATATAGTGATGCAACACATGCCTGCCATGAGCAAGGCCCTGAATTTAGTCCCTAACCACCACCCCCAAAAAGCCCACGTGTGTAATTAAACAATATCTAGTATTAGTACAGGGCTGAAGAGATGGCTCAGTGCTTAAGATCACAGACTGCTCTTTCAGGCAATCCAGATTCTGTTGACAACACCATGTTGGCTCACTACCATCTATAAATATAACTCCAGTTCAGGGGGAATCTAATGCTGTCTTCTGGCCTCTGAGGGCACTGCACACGTGCACAGACATACATGCGGACAAAACAGCCATCTGTACAAAATAGTAAAAGTTAAACAGAGTATCTCATAGCCACATTTAAAAGAAACAAGTTTAATATTTAACCAAATATAGCTAAAATAATTGTCATTCCAACTTGTAATAACATAAAAATTATTTAGGTTATTTTTATATTAAATATTTTAAATCTAGTGTGTATTTACAATCACAAATACATCTCAAATTAACCACATTTCAGGTGCTCAGTAACAGCATGTGACCAGTGACTACCATATTGAACAATACAGATCTACAATTTAGATAAGTATTCCTCATCAGTGTTCAGGTACTGGTTGTTGCTTTGGTCACAAGCAGCTCACACATCTTATTTTTAGAACTCTGTGTACCTTTGGATGCTTCAACTTTACGTCCCTTTGATCAGATAACTTAGATTAGCATTGGTGTCCCTGGGAGGATAGGGCCTTACCCTTAGTGTCTTGGCTGGTCTAATAAGGATTTGCTCTGGGCATGGCATGTACCTGTGTTTGGTCAAGGTTGGTAGACAACCATAGATTGCTGAATTCATTAAGTGTGATAAAACTTTTGAACTACAAGAATCAGAGCTCTAGGTCAGTATTAGCATTATTAGGCTTTGTCAAAAACCCTTTACTCCTGTTTCTTATCTACCCCCCCCCACACACACACACCTTAAGTTTCAGTTATCTAATGACTCTGGGGAAGGAGCACATATCAGGAATTTTCTAAAGGAATTATGTCTCTTGTTTTAACAAGGCATCCCTCTGAGAGATTATTTTGACTTTTGAACAAACATTTTGAGAACCCTTTTGGAATCTAGGTTGGCAGTGCTTATGTGTAATCCCAGGTACTATGGGGCTGGAAATAGGAGGATCAAGAATAATGAATTCATAGCCTGAGCTACATGAAGCCCTGTATCAAACAAACAAACAAACACTTTTTATGCACTCTTTAGGTGTCAGGATATCTTGAAGAACAAGACATACTACTTACTTCTGTATTATACATTGGGTTTTTATTGTCTTATTTTTTAATCATGTTTTCTGATGTTGTCTTTCATCTAGATTTCAGGAGAATTATAGTGAAGAGGTTATTATCCTTGACTGTTGGAATAAAGAGAAAGATAGTATGGGACTTAAGTGCCCTTATCAAACAACATAGATCTGTTTAGATGTCACCTTCTTAGGAGGCCTGCCCTGATCATTGCATCTAAACAACTGCCAGACATCAGGACTCTGCCTCTACCTTTTTAAGGGCAGGGAAGATAAGACTACCACTTACCATTAACTAAAATTTGTATGCCTTTCTAAGCATAATTACATTTTTTAAGGATGGGGACTTTGTCATTTATTCCTGTATTGCCAGCTCCTAGTATAATACCTGACATTCAGTTCATTGAATAAATGAAATAAGAGATGTTATTTCCCATATGTACTAAGTAATTTTAAATTTAAATGCCTGGTAGAATTTTTCCTATTGTTGCTCTAGGCAATGTGATATGCTTGAGTTTGCAGACCTAATCTCAGTGGTAGGAATCTTGGTGTTTGCTCTTGACCAATCATTTAGATAGACTTTACTTCTGTCAGAGTGTGTGGGATATAAGGAGAGGGAAAGGAACAGTATGGAGGACGATTGTAAAATGAAGGAAGGGTAGCAGGTGTATACCCAGAGACAATTGGAGATTATGTAGAGAAATAATATGAGAAAAGGAATTACTGGGATAGGAATTAGATTGCAGTTTTATAGTTCAGTTGCTGAAATTTGCATAAGGACACATTTGGAACAGAACAGTTGGCTTACTAGGTAACAGAAACATAGGTAAAAGGTAAAAGGGAACTCATGACCACAGAGATTAGTACTGTTCAGAGGAAATGTGGGCTATGTTGACACAAGGCTCCAAACTTCTTTATTTAGAATCTTTATTTAAAATTCTATTTACCCTTGTCCATTTCTCAGCCATTCTTCCAGTTCACCTCTTGTGCCTTTGTGCCAACATGACAACCATTTCCTAGTCTGTGTGCTTTGTGTCCCTATGGCACCTGCGAGCACAGATTCATCATGCTCTGCAAGGCCCAGAAATCCTGTCATAACTGCTACTTGTCCCGGGAACCACCCTGGCAGTATAAGTAATCCTCTCCAGGGTTTTGTTTTTCCATTGCTGTGGATTAAATTAAACCCAGGACCTCACAGGCATGATATGCTTTACCATTATGCTACATGTCCACCCATTCAGGTTTTATTGAGAACGAGTTATATTGCAATCAAACTTTTAACAAAAGAAATTAAAGCAAAATCAACAACTTTTACTTGTTTAAATGAAAAAGACCCTTTTATGTAAAATGTACCAGTTTTTTAATAGGCTACGAATAGAGCGTATTTAGTTTATAAATATATTAATAGGAACAATAAGTAAATTGGAATTGTCTTTTGATATTGTACCAGTGGGCTTTGACTTGTTAGGCTTTATTTGGGTGATGTAATTTTAGAGGTTTGTAGAGTTTAATTTTAACCTACTGTCTTGTCTCTTTGTAGTCTGTAAGACCTGTATTGTCCAGCACTTTGAAGACAGCAATGATTGTCCAAGGTGTGGCAACCAAGTTCATGAAACAAATCCATTAGAAATGTTGAGGTAAAGAAATATACTTCATAATTTGTCTGATTTTAATTGTATACATTTGTAATCTTTATCATTTATTATGCTATTTGAGCATAAGTTGGGCATTTAAAGCATTTTACTTCATTTTTAAATCTTTTAATAAAAGTTTGAAATAAGATTACATAATATTTAGGAAATGTATCTGCAATTAAAATGACAACATTCTCTTGGGCTTTTCAGAGTGACTTCAGTTGAGTTATTTTCAGATGCAGGTGAACTAGATTGGATAACTGTATTGGTAATAAAATTATCAGGAAGGCAATAGTAAGAAAAAAATGTATGCTGGGAGAAAAGAGATTGATGTGTGATGGTACCTAAGAATGGAAGGATGATGTGAGGTGGTTAAGAAAGGATATGTGGGAGACAGACCAAGAAGTAGCTGAGAGTAAGGCTCGGTGAAAAGTGGAAGAAAGACAAAGTGAATCCTTTCACTTTGAGCCTCTTTGGGAGTGTTGTAGTATCATTTAAAACTTTAAGAAAGGGAGGTAGCTAAGGGGTGTTCTGTATTGCCCTGGAGGGATTTGATGAGACAGTGGGTATCCACAAAAGTGGGTAACAGCAGGTGACTGAGTTGTTAAGCATCTATTGGAAATTCAGACTAGACCTAACTGCCCACATGTTAGTTTAAAGCTACAAAAATAGATGAGGAGCCCAGACACATGGCCCACAGAAACACTGAAAGAAGGAAGGTGGCCTCTATAGAGAGCTACAGGGAATACTCAGCCCTCCTTATGGCTGGGTTTTTCCTCCAGTGGATTTGGCCAACTGTGCCCATCAGATATATGTGCAAGAAAAATTGCTTCTGTACTTAGCATTTAATTGTCATTATCCCCAAACAATAAAATTAACCAATGCATTCACATTGTATTACTATATGCAGACTCCAGCTGGTTTGAATCTATAGGAAGATGTGTATTAGATATGACATCCTGCGGTGTTTTATATGCAGAACTTGACCATCCAGATTTGGTGTCTGTGAAGAGTCCAGGAACCTGCTCCCCAGCACTGGGGGATGACTTTAGTATGGATAAAGAAAAAATATTTAGGCACATAGAACAGACAGGGAAAAACATAAAATGAGGAAAGGGAATTTCAGGGAGTTGGTGTGAAGCCATGCTGTCAGATAGCTGTGAAACTATACTGGTCATAGGGACCAATTATAGGGAGTTGAATGAAGCAGGGTCTTATTAATAAAATCAAACCTGGGGCCAGTTATTGGGGTGAAATGCTGGATGGTCAGAGAGACAGAACAAGCCACAGCTAACCTCACCTGGCCAACTTCTCAGCTGGTCTTGTTTCCTCAGACTGGAAGCCTCTGTGTCCTCATATCCGAATGGCTCTCAGCTGAACTGTGCTGCTCAAAACCTAAAAGCTTAACCAGCTAATGCTTCTAGTTTCTGGTCTTCACACCTAATATACCTTTCTGCTTTCTATCATCACTCCCTGGGATTAAAGGCTCACTCCCTGGGATTAAAGGTGTGTGTCACCATACCTGGCTGTTTCCAATGTGGCCTTGAACTCACAGAGATCCCAGATGGATTTCTGCCTCTGGAATGCTAGGATTAAAGGTGTGAGTGCCACCATTTTCTAGCCTTTGTATCTAATGGCTGTTCTGTCTCTGACCCCAGATAAGTTTATTAGGGTGCACAATATTTTGGGGAACACAATACCACCACAGTTGAGGAAGGTAAAACAGCAAGTAGCAGTATGAAATAGAAGTAACAGACTATACTCTTCAAATTTTTTCAGATTGAAAAAAATTTTAAAAACAAATGTCTGTGTCTGTCTGTCTGTCTGTCTGTCTCTCTCTCTCTCTCTCTCTCTGCCTCTCTCTTTCTCTCTGTGTGTGGTGTGTCTACAGCAGATACATGAAGAGTCCAGAAGAAGGCATTAGATCTGGAGCTAGAGTTACAGACAGTTATGAGCCATCCAGTGTGGGTGCTAGGAACTGACCTCCAGTCCAGTGCAAGAGCATCAAGTACTCTTAACTGCTGAGCCATCTCTCCAGCTCCAGAAATAGCTTTAAAAGGCATTTAAGGAATAGATTTTGCTTCTTTAGAGTTTGATGTCAAAGAAGAGTAATGCTGTTAAGCAGGATGAAATTGAAGTAAGAGCAGGTGTTGTAGAAGCAACAGAATGGGCTGAAGAAACAGAGCCAGGAAAAAGAAGGGTTATGTATATCAGGAAAAGAAAACTAGAAGAATGCCTAGATAAATAAGTTTGTATCTAGGGAGCTGGAAGAGTCAAACTGTCTTAAGTTTCTCAGAAAATGAAATGGAGAGCATTCATTTTTAGAAAAGAACCAGCATTGTAGAGATTCGAAGAGTGGGAATGTTAGCTATTGCTGCATGACAAACCACCTCTAAATTAGTGCTTCAGATGGCAAGCATTCCTTTCTCCTCGGCAGCGGTGTGGGTTAGTGAGCAATCTGGTCTTGGCTTTGCTTATTCCTGCTCATTCAGTTAACTACTGGGTTCTGCCATGTGTTGGGGTAGACTGCCAGTGCAGTGATCTGGGGCTGCCTCAGCAGGGCAGTGGAGCACTCCCCTAGCTGATTGATGTACATGGAGCAGAACTGCAGTACTTCTTAAAACCTAGGCTAGGTCCAAGGTCAGTGTTATTTGTCCCATGTTCCTTTTGGCCTAAGCAATTTTCCAGGGTAGTCCCTATTCTTGGGATTGGGAATTCTCAGAGATCTAGACTCCACCTCTTGACCAAGTAAAGAACGGCAAAGGCATGTTCAGAGGGTGTATATATAGGGAAGGCTGGGAACTTTGGGACTATTTTTTTCCCTCTTGTATACCACCAAGGGAAGGCTACTAGAAGTGGGTGTGCTCCCCATGAAGACAGCAGTGGTGGAGTAAGTAAAAGGTTGTTTAACAAAAGTAAAAGAAAAAATCATCTGCAGTCTGTGTTTCATAGTATGGGTAAGAAAACTCAACTGTTTGCATATTGAATTCTGATCTCTTCATTGTTTATCCCCTGAAGGTTGGATAATACATTGGAGGAAATTATATTTAAGCTGGTACCTGGGCTACGAGAACGTAAGTTGCTCTTTGGGTTCTACAGACTTTTCTTGTTTTATGAGATCAGTATTTCTATTAAAGATTTCATCCTATAGTTTTCATGGTTTTTTTTTTTCCTTCAAATTAGAAGAACTTCAGCGTGAATTGGAATTTTGGAAGAAAAATAAACCTCAAGAAAATGGACAAGGTAACTCTATGTTTCTGACACCTTCTCTCATTATTACATTGGTAGAGTAATGTCTTTCTACACTCAGAGTTCTCCTATTCGAAACTCATGCAGCCTTTCATGAGATATTATCTGAATCATTGCAGATCTGCATGATCCCAGTTGAAGGTAATTGGAGAGAGGAAATTGGACTTTGTGAGGAGAAAGGAAAGAAATGAAAGAGAAAATTGAATAGGTGATAATACCAATAGTTTCAGAACAGAAAAATCTGAAGTAAGAAAGAATCTTAGCAAGCACCTCAGTCGTGAAGGCATCTTAATTTTACTTCACTTGTAAAAGCACTTTAATAGGAGCAAGAAATGAAATGTGGTTAAGAGCCAAGTTGGGGTTTGCTGCGCTCTGATGCTGTGAAAGGAGCACAGGTGGACGGACCGCTGAAGGTTCAGGAGGAGGTCGTGGGTCTGTCAGCAAGGGTTTCTGTGTGCTTACCAAGATGTTCCCATCACCAGGCCAATTGTCCAGGTTTCTTCTCTGGGACCCAAGTAATAATTCATCATTTCAGCAGGCCTGGAGAGAACTCATTGGGTAAAGTACTTGCCTCAAAAGAGTGAGGACCTGAGTTTGATTCCCAGAACTCACATAAAAGAGTGAGGCATGGACCAGCAAGATTCTCAGAGTGTAGAGATACTTGCACACAGACATGATAACTCAGTTCGGTCCCTCAGTCCCTCAAGGTGACAAGGAGAACTGACTTGGAGATCTGACATCCACACATGCACCTACCTGTACACACAGTGTTTAAAAGTCAGCGCAAGGAAGGCAGAGCTAGGCCGGTCTCTAGGGCTTAGTGGCCAGCCAGTCAACCTAGTCAGTGAGGTCCAGGCCAGTGAGAGACCCCCATCTCAAAAAAGCAGGGTAGATAGCACTTAAGAACACCCAAGATTCGGTCCTGGCCTCCATGAACACACATGTATAACACACATATACACACGCACACATGCACACACAGTAACAATAGTTTCACAGAGTGGCAAATGTTGCTGTACTGAGAAGGAGCTGTTTCTATGTGTATTATCCATACAAAGGGATATCTAAATCAGAAATTAACACCACTCTTCATGTTTTTAAACACAAGACTTCATTCAGGACACTCTAAGTACCATTCAAGAGGCCCCTGTGCATCTGTGAACTTAGTCTCCAGCCTTGATTTGCTCATAAAGTTTCATAAAAAAATCAAGGTCATTGCAGATGGATGAGGAAATGCTGGGTCTCTTTTTCTCATTTATGATGGTGCTAATGGCTTTAATAGTTTACTTAACTATTTAATCCCTTAGCAGGGGAGCTTTGATAATAGTTTTCATGAGTAGAATAATGGTAGCAAAGGGCTGTTTTTATACATAACAACAAAATGAAGAAAGATGCTGAAATAACTTAACCTAAAGCTTATTTTACCTGTGTACAATGTACTTAGCTTGACGGTTAAAAAAAAAGTAGATAATATAAAATAGTCCAATTTTTACTAACACACATGGAATTGCTGTCAGAATTACAGAATAGGTTTAAGCTATGATTTGTTTTATTTATGAGTGCCATAGACAAAATAGATAATTTTGTATATCCTGATTTATGAATTTTATCTCCCTTTACCTATTTTTCTCCCTTTCAAAATATTTTTGGATTTGGTCTTTAACTTTGGGGTGTGGGGCTTTTCACTGAGCTAGCTGTTTGGTTCATAAAGACAGTGTCTGTACTTGGGTTCTGTGTAAATATGGATGGGAAAAAGAAAGCCATCTTCACATTTTCGTAAGGTACAGTGTAAGGCTTTTACTGTATTGAACAAAGACTAGCCTCTCATTGGTAGGAGGACTTGAAAAGTGTAGATCTTGGCTAGCTGAATTTTCATACTTAGCTTAGGTAGCTATAGGAAAAGTTTCCTGACTCTTATATGGTCATATATTTCATTTACTTACCCACCCTATATTTGTCCCTTTTTGCCTTTTCCTGGACCCCGGCACCGTAATGCTGAGGATGCTAACTCTTAGTGTTTGTGTTTCTCATTTCTGTGGCAAAATACTTGACCAGAAGCAACCAGGAGGGGATGCGGGGGTGGGGTGGGGATCTGTTAGCCTGTGGCTGACAGTTCAGGAGTGCAGTGCCTCACGGCAGGGAAGGCATGGAGCAAGAGCAGGAGGCTCCCACAGAAGAGACCAGGAAGTGGAGCTTAGCAATAAAACCTCAAGGCTCCACCTCCAAAGGTTTCATAACCTCCCCAAACAGCACCACCATTCAAGCACATGAGCCTAGGGAGGTTATTTCCTGTTCAGACTTCATACCCTTTCATTGTGTTATTGTTACCTCAGGCCTAACACAATGCATGTCTGAAACATTGTTCAAGGTATCCCATAAAGGCATCAATAAATACAGTTGCATGCATGTAACATTTTAAATAAATTTTATGTTATGTATAGTATTCATATTTTCTTAGTGGAATTTTAATATGTTAAGTGGTTACAAAGCATGCTTTTAAAAATCTAATTCTTTTTTTTCCGTAATTGATTTTATAAATAATTTGTAATTCAGAGACTTTGGAGAGAATGTAATTTGAAAGTTAATACTTGATTTTTGTTTTGAGCACATCTGTTATTGAACTTGGAAGTATTTGGTATCATTTTTGCCTTCTAAAGTGACCTAATCACTAATTGCAGTCTTTTATGACCAAATATAGTTAATCCGGAATCTTTAAATTGGATTTTTCAGTATGCCCATAAATCTTACATTGTTGTTTTTGATGGCCTTAGATGAATATTCCATTGTTGAGTATGTTAGAGGTTTTAAAAAAGATTAACATTTTCAATTATTCTTCAGACCAGTTAGGAAATATTTTAGGGTGCTTATTGTTTCTGTGAGTGCCGTACTGTTGATTGACTTTCAACTTTGGGCTATGTGGGCTTTGCTTGGATTATACAGATGACGTGTCAAAGGTTGACAAATCTAAAGCAGATGAAGAAGGTGATGAAAACCAAGATGATAAGGACTACCATAGAAGTGACCCACAAATTGCTATCTGTCTGGATTGTTTACGAAATAATGGGCAGTCAGGGGACAATGTAGTAAAGGTGAGTGGACAGATTTCATTTTCCAGCTCATCAAAGTGCGTTCTTTCAAAGTTTTTGTTAACATAATGCAATTGAATGCCATCCTCAAATCCCATACCTGGGAGTGGTCAAGACCTTGCTTTACAGGCACCTTGTCCTCCCACCCCAACCATCCAGGCCAATGCCACCATCTAGTGGCTGACTTTTAAAATGCAGCGGCCAACTCAGGCTGGTTGTTTCAAGCAATGTCTCCAACCTTTGAATTCATTATCTTTATGTTCTTTTTTAAAGAATTTTCATTTTATTTTATATGTGTAGGTGTTTTACCTCTATGCATGTCTGTTCACCATGTGCATGCCTGGTGCCAGCAGAAGCCAGCAGAGGGTGTCCCCTGGAGTTCCAGGTGGTTTTGAGCTGCTGCCATGTGGGTGCTGAAAATTGAATCCGGGTCCTCTGGAGAGCGCTGGTGCTTTCAGTGCTGAGCCATCTCTGCAGCCCTAAATTATATTCTTCAGTCTTCTACTTTTATTTGAAACTATAAGCCTCCAATTTCATGGCTAATATATTTTATTAATAAAATAGTTGTGTTATAAAGTGCCTATATATATGAAGAACTGATAAAATCCTTGAAGAATTTAATTATTTTTCTACATAGTCCTCATTTCTCATCCTGTTTCCTTGTCTGATCAGTAAACTGTTTCTTAAAGGATCTGAAGACTCACTGCTATCTCAATTTTGTCCTTGGTGTTTAAATACTATTCAGTGTTTCCTGGTGTTTGAATTGGCAGCAACTTTCATTCTCATTACAGATGTTC
The DNA here is from genome assembly GCF_004664715.2 of Peromyscus leucopus. NCBI lineage: Eukaryota > Metazoa > Chordata > Mammalia > Rodentia > Cricetidae > Peromyscus > Peromyscus leucopus. The sequence continues at coordinate 43,541,917 of NC_051063.1, forward strand.
ACTTTTTTAGCTCTTTTTTTTTTTTTTTGGTTTTCCGAGACAGGGTTTCTCTGCGTAGCTTTGCCTTTCTGAGCTCACTTGTAGCCAGTGGCTCGAACTCACAGAGATCCGCCTGCCTCTGCCTCCCGAGTGCTGGGATTAAAGGCGTGCGCCACCACCGCCCGGCCACTTTTTTAGCTCTTAAGTAGATTTTTGTCACTTTGTCCAAGCATGTATTAGTCATTGAGGGTTTTTCTCTGCATTTTATTTACTTACAAGTTCATATTTTCTGTTTATAATTTTCTTTCGCTTCATCTCTGTAAATCAATGGGTTTTTGGGTTGAATTTCTCTACTATTTTTATAATATTTACTATATTACTAATAATGGTACTTTGTATTAGGAAATTAAAAACAAATCATTTTAACTCATTTTCAGTTCATCAGCATCTTGCAATAAAAGAATATACTGGGAAAAAACAAAAAAATATACTGGAGCATAGTAAGCAAATGAATATTATTCGCTGTGTGGTAATGATATTTTTTTTTGTTTTTTTTTAAAGGAATGTCACTTGACATGAGTAGGAACTAGGTCGGTGTAGGAGCAGGAATAGGAAGTAGCTGCTAACTGCTCATGTGTAAAGGATTTATTTAGAGGACAAGGAAAAATTTTGGAATTAGATATTGTAATGGTTAAACAACTTTATAAAAACTACTAAATTGTTCATTTTAAATAATGACTTTATGGTGTTATATTGCAATTTAAGAAGTTAAAGTCACACTTGTTAATTGCTTTAATTGGTAGAGATGTAAATCCTAATACTAAAGAAATGAGAGGAAAACATTATAAAGTATTTGAGCTTAAAAAGCAAAAAGCTGACTTTGTGTTTTTATAAAGTTCCACAAAACAAATGATCGAGCTGTCCTAAAACTGCAGGCCCCTCTGAGCTCCCAGGAGGGACCCTGCAGATTTTGTAGTTAGTCTTGTAACTCTTGAGAAGGAAAGGAGGAAAGACAGGCGCCGGGGCCTTTATTTTATCAGCTTCTGACAACTGCCGATCCATCCACTCCTGCTTCTGAAGTAGCTGAGTCTGGGCACTTCAGACATGGGTACTCACACTATGGCCTCAGGGAAAACAGCTTAGAATGTAATCAGAGGTTTCTCTGTCCTGTCCTGTCCTTCAGCTTTTTCCAACAGAGCTTATAGAAAGACCATCCCATAGAAGGGATTGTTTCTGAATTCTGCATTTCCTGACCTGAATTGGACAACAGGAGACAGAATAAGAATGTTGTGCCATGGGAAGGGAAGGTGACATTCTTGAAACAAAACAGTCTTCTTCCATATAGTATGTCTAGATATGCAGATGTTCCAAATATATTGATCCTTTCTAGACAGCTGAGCAGGGTAGAGTTAGACATGGACCTCACCCTCCCATCCCCCACCCCTGCAGTTTCCTGTGAGCACTGGGATGTAGCACAGTGCTTCCATTTTCCATGTCAGGAAGGGGATGGTAAGAAGAAGCCCGGCTCCTAGCTCCTCTCCACCACCCTGTCTTCTACCCGGCACCTGTTAGTTGTTGTCCTCTTGTGGTGTCGGCGCTTTCTAGACATCTGTACAGTAGTTCTCAGGAACACGCAACCAGGAAGTTTAATTTGGTTTTCTTAGAAAGTATTCCTAGAGAAGGTGCTTATTTATTTTCTGAGTATTTCCAAGTCAACTTTCACATAATCCAGATTGAAATTTTATTAGATTTGTGTCAGACTTTATTGAATTGTGAATTCTAGGAACATTCTTTTGCCTTGTCTTAAAACTATTCTCTTAACTATTATGACATCTCTGAATTATTAATGACTTGTAGGAAATTGAACAGTGATGTGAGGAGCAGTTGGAGGGCAGGGCTCTGTAAATGAGAACCACTGTCTTCATGTAAAACAGGAGACACAGCAAAGCACACAGACCTTAGTGCTGTACAGTAAAGTGCAGTAGCCCATCCCTGGGGAATGCTTTTCCTCAGCCCAGAGCCCACACTGCACAGCCAGCAGGCGCTGAGGCGTGCTGTGCACAGAGCAGTGCCTTTCTGCTCTATCTGGAGCTCCTTCCAGGTCTTCTGTAAAATACCGCTCTCTGCAGTTATCTACAGGTTCTGCATGATGTCCCTACTGCTTCCAGAAGTAACATCACTTAATAAAATATTGACAGTTTTGTGGCCTTTTCCTTAAACTGTTTTCTTTGTTTAAAAATATCTTAGAGAAAAACAGATTGTCTACTTGACAGGATTTTGCTAATTTACACACTAATGCATTCTTGAGGAATGTCATGTAAATAGACAGTGATTAAGAACATTCTTACTTAAAAGAATTGAAAGTTTTTGGTTTTTTTGTTTTGTTTTGTTTTTTTACATTTTGAAAATACTCAAAGCATATAGTGAAAATTGTGCCTTTGGTTTTAGTTTGGTACAGTTTGGTTTCGGGTGGTCTTATGAGACTGTTTCACCTTGCAACCCAGGTGGAAATCAAACTCATATCCTATCTCATCCTCTGAATGCCTAAGGTTCTAGTAAAAACAAATTAGAGTGTTTAATTTGTCATTTTTTTTCTTTAGGGTCTCATGAAGAAATTCATTCGATGTTCTACACGAGTTACTGTAGGAACTATTAAAAAATTTCTAAGTTTAAAACTAAAACTTCCAAGTTCTTATGAGGTAAGTAAAATATCTAACTGTGATTGTTTTGATGATTCTGATCTGTAGTAAAATTCTAGCAAAAGAAGTAAAAAGGATATATTCAAAATTTTGTAGAAACGTTATTTTCATTATAATACATATAATGAATATATTTTTATTATAATATGTAATAACATAATAATTTTTAGAATGTAATATTTATGTAACGTTTTATAACATATCCCAAGCAAATTACATTAATGCATTTGTAACTAAAGGAGATATTTGTAAAACTTATATTAAATACTCCCAAAATAAGTCCCTATCGAAGTGAGTTCTTTCTTATGGTGTCAGCATGCTTTAAGGTGTGCACTTTTTAAATGTTTTTGTTACTGTTGTACAGCTTTGTGCATTTATAAAGTGCATCAGAGTTGCTTCCCACCACCCCTCTCTCATCACCCTGCCTCCGGTTGGAACCATTCTCAGTACACTTCACTCCTACTTCCGTGCCTTTTTGTTTGTGGTCCATGGAGTGTACTAAGAGTTTCTTGCCTGAGCCTGAGTAAAAGGTTATTTACTAGAACAGGGACAACTTAGACTGGCTACACCACCAAAGGAAATGACCCCTTCCCCAAGTAACCATTAGTTGCCAGTAGTTACCAGGGGGTTCAGTTGCTAATGACTGTGGGTACAGCCTGCCTGATTAGTAATTGCAACTTTACAACTTGGCTTAGGAATTTGTTTCACAGACAAGATAAAGAGAGGTGTCTACTTTATTCTTGTAAGAGTTAATAAAATAACTGAAAATTTCAAGGCTTATATATCACCGTATATCATTCAAATACCAATAATTTAGTTCATATATCTAATATAATTGGGACTATTTTGTGTTAGGCTTCAAAGTTCAAAATTGCAGCCTTTGTGTAGGTAGATTCAGATCTTTGTAAAACTCATTCTCCCCATCCACACTTGAAATAAATCTTAAGCAGTTTCTTTCACTAGAAACTAGAGGACTGAGACATTTCATTTATAGGGATCTTTGGTAAATATTCATTATATATTGTTTGTTGAATTAGTGAACCATACACAAAGTCTTGTGGCCTTTCAAAGCTTTAGAGGTGGTTTCCTGTAGCCTCAAACAAGAGGGGGAGGCTTTGTAAGTACAGTTTGTTTTGACATTTCTTGCAAGGTGAGGAGAATCACAAATACGGCAGAGAGGCCAGATAGCCCTGAACACAGCTCTGTGCCACAGTTGGAATGCCCCATCCTGGGAACTTCAGAAGATCCTGAGTGGTGGATTTAGAATGAGCTCACTACACTTCTGCACTCTTGCTACACTCTTCTCATTCAGTAAGAGTTGTCCCGGGTTTACAGAATAAAACCTATAGGACTGCAGAAACATGAATCAAGATGGTTGGCATTGCATTTATAAACTGTATCAACTTGAGATACGGTTGTATAGCACAAGATAAATGTTGTTTAATCTAATTACAGCTGAACTATTGACATTCTGTAAGGAAGAGGTTTTAATAAAAGTATTCACAGTTCTTTTAAAACTGATACTTTTATGTTGGTATATCTAGTTGGGTCTTTTAAAATATGAAAATGTATAAATTGAAATTTCCATTGGACTGATATATTTTAATTATTCTTTTTCAAGTTGGATGTGCTGTGCAATGGTGAAATTATGGGGAAGGATCATACCATGGAATTCATCTATATGACAAGATGGCGACTAAGAGGAGAAAATGTAAATTCTTTATATTTACCTATGTGTATATTTAGTTATATATTCTTACATAATTTAAAGTTAACAGTATGGGTTAGGAGCTTTAGGAAATTAATTGGGGAAAGAAGAAACTGGTTCCTCTTTATTCTCTAGCACCTAAAAATTGGTCGAAGTACAAGATCAATGTCTATGTTAAATATTTTGAAGGTGAGTTTTTAAGTCCAGCAATAAATACATCTAGGATTCTGCCTGAGAGCAGAGGTGGCATGTGCTTTTTAAATCCTCGTGTCTGCTAGAAATGTGAGTTTGTGAGTTGAGGTCAATAGACTCTATTCTGCCCTGATAGCACTAACAGTCAGAAAGGGGAATTGTCGGGGTTGTGATAGAGAGAACACATGGGTAGGATTAGATAAGCACTAAAAATGACTCAGGAGTATGAGTGAATTAGTGGAGGTTTCTGATTATCTGGGAATAGATTATTGTGCCTTGGGCCCTAATAATGAGGAAGAAATTGTTCACAGGAGAAAACCTAAGATCAGCTCCTCCTCCCAAAATTTTTTTGTGTGTCTTAAGTATTTTTGCTTAGGTTAACCCTTTGAGTCCACCTGAGCCAGGAATGTTAGGGAAATGTGAGGCCCTCTGCGTACTGTATTACAAGCCCGGCTGGGAATAAGGAACACTATTGTAATGTTACCAGAGATTTCCCTCATGACGTGAATACATAACTATGCCTAAGATTGATTAGAAAGTGCAGTAATTAACACCCAAACTTACCCATGGAACATTAAGAGTGTGATGTTTATAGTGCAGTGTGTTATGCATTAAATATTACAATGTTTCTACCAGGTTTTATTACATTTTCTTATGAAAATGTTAATTATGAAATACAGCACAAAGTTTAGTTACTACCTCACACAGTGTAATATTTACAAATAATGATGGTTGCTGTGTTTCAGTAGTTCAGAGGTATACTGACATCACATTAAAGTAACATCTATTGAACTGTTAGAAAACCTCAAAAAAATCCTTGTACTATATAGTGGTTAAGATATTTGTTTACTTTTTCAGAAGAAAATGTGATAATACAATAATATTGAAGCACCTAAATTCTTAAATCTCTATTTTTGTTGTTTTCCTATCTGGTTTCACATGGATAAAAATCTCTGCAAGGTTCAGTGTTCTAGTCACTGACAAAAATATCTCAGGACCAGGAAAGAAAACTTACATTCTAGTGTCAGTGACTTGCTAGTTGTGTGTACTTGAAGAACTCATCAGCCTGCTTTAGGGTTCATCTTTTTAATACAATTGTATTGCATAAATAAAACCTGCCTTGTTTATGGGCTTTAAGGGTTGCATGTACATTGCTTTCATGTGCTCCTTAAGCCTGAAGTGTTTGAGATGCCAGGTGCACACCGCAGAGGGTAAGTCTGCACAGTTAGAAGCAGGTACTCTAATTCTGCAGTGATAGTGCTGCAGGAAATGTCACTTTGTCTGTCTTTGCTAGTTCGGTGGGCCTTTCAGCATGTGAGTGCTGGAACTCATCACTGAATAGACTGGCCTACAGTTCAAAGGTTACTTCTCCTAGGGCTCACCTGTCTGTCACAAGTACTCTCCTGAAAGTTGTCCATGGTGTCCATTTGTATGTGTCTGGGTTGGGGAGTATTTTTTGAAGGAAGATTTTACTATTTAGCCCAAGCTGGCCCGTAGCACACTGTAGCAAAGACTGGCCTCAGACTAATATTCTCCTGCCTCTGCCTCATTAGAAACATGGACCATCAAGCTCAGCATTGCCAGTTATTTTAATGTCAAAGCATGAAAGGGTTAACTCGTACGCTTTTTACTAATAGATTGCCAACTAAATCAGTCTTTATGTAATTATATTTCTGGTCACACATTTCTGAGGTTTCAGGTTTTTAGTTGAGATACACTTTTAATTACCGAAGTTTTTAAAATTGGTCCTGGAGAGATGGCTTGTTCTTTAACCCTGGTTTTGCTAGTGTCTAGTTTTGAGATTGGTCATCCCATCCATACAGGCAGGAGGCTGGGATGTCTGCCAGTTCAGTACTGCTGCTGGCATTGCTAACTAGCATGGCCCTGGGCGGCGGGATCAGCTTGTTCCTGTGCTGATAGCTACTGTTAGGTTCTCTTGCTTGCTTCTAGTGCTTTGTTACAACATTCTAGTCCACTTAAAATTGATTCATTTACACACAGCAAGGTTAAGAATCTAGTTTATTCTGAAGATTTTTTAACCAGAAATACAGTTTATTGAACACTCCAAACTGCTCCTCATTGTTTGAAGATGCTGCACATGCATGTGTGTACACACATGTCTGTGTATGTTCTGGACATTCTTTTTTAAACATATTATTCTGAACCAGCACTGTGCTTAACGCAGCTTTTATAAAACTCTTGTCTAAAACCTTTCAATTGCTCATTTTCTTTGAAGTCATAACATGTCTTATATAGGTCAATAGTTGTGCTTGCTAGATTGCTCTGTGTGTGTGTGTGTGTGTGTGTGTGTGTGTGTGTGTGTGTGTGTGTATTTGTACCTATTGAGACAACAATTCAATTTTTAAAATCACGTTACATTGTTTTACCTGTTCTCTGAGATGAGCTTTTGAATGGGTCTCTGATTGGCACTGGACTGTATTTCTGGGTTACTTTAGCCGTCTCTGGCATCTTTGCAGTTTTTCATTCTTGTCAGTGTTACGGAATGTCCATTTGTAATTTTACTCAGCCTGTGACTCTGTGTGTAGCTTCCACTCCTATCACACTGGAGTCCTGAGTCTCCACCTGAGTCCTTAGCCTCAGGAAAGGGTACTGCATATTCATGTCCACCCTCCCTCACCCTGTTTGTCCTCCCAGAACCAGTCTCAGGGAAGTGAGTTTCCCTTCCAGTTCTGCAGTAACCATTACAAGCATCCCTCTGCACCATCCAGCTTCTGTGGTAGTGCTTTCCTTCTTCCCAGCTTAGGTCCCCTTCGAGCTGAGTCCCTTTCAGAAAAGATGACCATAGGTGGCCTCTACCCCTTCTTAGACCTTGTCTCCATCATGATAAATTATTTTTAAGTAGCTTTATCCTTACAAATTAAAACAAACACTTGGTCAAATAGCTGCTATCAATTCTATAACAGTGTTTTTGCTTGATGATTATTGTGCTGAATGTTGATCTGTTGATGACTAGTAGGATAAATACACTTTAACAGTAGTGCTTCTTAAATCTTAGTGCAAATACAAGTGCTCTGGGCATGACGACAAAGTACAGTTCTACTCAGTAGGCTTGGGGCTGGCCTGAGACTCATTTCTAGAAAGCTCTACTCATGTGAGAACACCTGATCTTTAGAGTGAGGTTTGGGAACCGTGATCTGTGGCCAGGTTTCTTCTGTGGCTTCTACAAGTTGAAGGCATGGAGATGAGATTCGTGTTTCAGTCAGGGGTTACTCAGTCATCTGATGTCACCTCACTCAAGTATTTCTCTTCATAATGCCAGTGCCAGTGATCATCAGTTTTCCGAGACATAAATGGAATCATACATTTTGCTAGCAACTTTATTCTCATTTGATATGTCTTATGAAAAGCCATTACATTTTGAAGGGTTTTTTTTTAATATATTGGTGCAATTCAGTTTCTGTGACTAGCATAATTTAACTATTTTGGTGGGCATTGGTGTTTTGTTTCTTTTTTTTTTAACATTACAAGCAGTGCTGTATAAAGTCCAAGGCATGTGCCTGTTGCCTGTTGCTAAGTTTACAATGGACTAAGTTTTACACTGTGAGAGGTTGTCAATTGTCCTCAAAAAAGTTTCACAAGTTATAGAAATACCAGTAATATACAAGAGGCCTGTTTTCCGACTTCTTGACACTCATTAGCAATATAGCATCTTTGCAAGTGTTCATATTCACTGCCTTTTTAATCATGAGTATGTCTTCTTGTTGACTTCTAGGAACTTGTGTGTTCTGAACACTTAACTTCTTGCTATATGTTGTAGCTTTTTTTCCCCCCAGCTGTGTCCTGCCTCCCAGATTTTCCTCAGTTTTGGGGATCCTTGTAACAGTATCTGTGTAGGAAAATTTAGCAAGAACCTGTGTAGGAAAATTTAGCAAGAATTAATATTATATGCTAAAGTACTTAGCAGAATGCCTAATCTAATAAATGTAGAAAAGTAACAGTGCCTCTGTTAAACTGCATTGTGATCTTCATCCACTCTTCCTCCACTCCGTGAGAGCTTCTGTCAGCATCTGTCTGTCCCCCAGGCATCCATCCGAGACCTGTGTTCTTCCTGCTCACTCTCTTGTGGGTAGGTTGCATTCCCTCAGTCTAGCTGCCTTTTCCCAGATGCTCCTGCAGCTTCCACCTCTTCCTGCAGCCTCAGCGACGCCAGCAACCATGACCATCTCTCATTGCTTCATTTGCAGTCTGGCAGTTTTAGGAGGAAAAAAAAAAAACATACATCTGTTTTAACCGATACCAAAGAGATTAATAGGAAAAAAATTATTGAAATCTAACTCTGTAATCTTACTGAATGATTTTTGCAACTTGCACAGTCAGACAAACTGTGGTAGGTTAGAGCTTGCAGACCTATCTGAATCAGTAAGGACCGAAGTGGCAGGCTGTCCTTAGTTAGAGCATGATGATGAGCTCTGTGCATAAGAAAGGACCAACTTCCAGAGAAAATTTGGTGAAATTTATCATTTTCCAAAGTAGAGCCTTAAGAAGTCTACTTTGGGAAGTTAAATTTTTCCTGATTAATTCTAACTTGTATTTTTCTGTGTTTAATTCTCAGCTATTTATATATCTATTTTTCATTTGGAAGAGTATACGGTGTTTAATATGTACATAACTTAAAAGTATAAGTTGTATAGTGATTAAGACTGCGAACAGTGTCCGACTGACTCGGAGCTCATCCGTGCTATGAAAACAGGCGTGGGATCAAGACTGACCTGAGCAATATGAAAGGAAGAGGGCAGTGGATCGGCCCCTGGAGACTGAATGAAGTTCCATGTCCCCAGAGTTCCGATAGTGTTGCCCTCAGAATAGCTGAAGAGGAGGTGTAGGAGAGATTGACCTCAGGAGCAGGTGGGAGAAAGATGGTCCCCACTCTGTACTCAAAGGAGAAAGTGGTGGGACCCTCTGTACTAGGAGATGAGGATTTCCCAGAAACTAGCATTTGGAAATGAGATTAAAAAAAAGGGTAGGATACCATATTGCTAAGTTTAGAATATTAAAAACAAACAAACAAAAACCTTCATAGATAAATGATAAAATTAACACTAAAATTTACCAACCACCAGGTTATTAAATATTTCCCCTCCCCCCCAAAAAAGCCACACCATTCCTCAGTGTTTATTTAAATTTCTCATGTTGGCACTTATGTTTGACGTTAAACTACTTTAAATAACACGTTTTAAATATGTCCCGTTGTGGATGCCTCTTATCTGATGAGTTCATCTCCTCCGCAGTTTCGCTGTCTGAACTGCTCAGCCTCGCAAGTCTGCTCTCAGGATGGCACTTGGTATCAGGTAAGAGGCACTCATGACGGTACATAGGACCATCACAGTGCTCTGTGCTTACCGCTCCCATCCCAAACTCAAGTTCTCAGACGTGTCACTTTGTAAAACCAATTTTTAAAGTCTTTTCAAACTTAAATAACAAGTTTCCCATTATTGTAGTTCTCCCCAGTTAACCATTTTACTGAACTAAAAAATGAAAGTATGTATAACAGCCATTATTTATGAATCAAGAATTTTTAATTATTTCAGCCCTTGAGAAATCTCTAATCTGTCCTGTATTGAGATGAAATGTCAAATTGAGTGACTTTAAATAGAGCTAGGGCTAATTCTAATTGTGATCTGGCTGCTGGGCCCAGCCCTAACGTCTGCTCCGGGCTACCACAGAGAAATGAGTATGAGATCACATAGTAACACACAAGGACCTTAAATTTGTGTCTAAGAAAAACTTTTCTAATAAAAACAAATTTTAGAAATTTGGAAAAGGAACTGGAGAGATGGCTCAGCGGTTCAAAAACGGGAACCAATTTTGATTCCCAGAACCCACATCAGGTGGCTCATAACTACCTATAACTCCAGGTCTAGGGCATCTGAGACCTCTAGGCTCCATAGACACCCTCACTAATAATGCACATGCCCACATACATACATATGTTTAAAAATAAATATTTTAAATGAAAAACAGAAGAGTCTGTGTGCACTACAGTAAGGCACAAATACTAGATTACTAAGTGCAGAGATAACATGCCCCATCTTAATCTCATGGGTGAGTTGTAGTATTTCTTTAAAATAATCCATTGCCCTTTCCCCAGTAATTAAGAAAGTCATCAGTCTAGTTCCTAGTAGTCAGTAACTAGTAAACTTCAGTGTTGCAGTTCTGAGGTTGAGACAAATTAGTTTACATTGTATCTTAAAAGAATACTTGAAAAATCCCTAAGCAAAAATTTTAATGAGCAGCACATCTATAATTTCTTTTTTTTTTTTTTTTTTTTTTTTTTTTTTTTTTGGTTTTTCGAGACAGGGTTTCTCTCTGTAGCTTTGCACCTTTCCTGGAACTCACTTGGTAGTCCAGGCTGGCCTCGAACTCACAGAGATCTTGCCTGGCTCTTTCTCCCGAGTGCTGGGATTAAAGGCGTGCGCCACCACCACCTGGCGTGGGCGTAAGTCCTAGTTTTTTTTTTAGAAATGGGGAGTAACCTAACATACCGTCTAGACAGGCAGAGAGAAAACCACCCAGGAAGGAAGCTGTGAGGGAGAGGGCTGAGTGAACAGTTGAGTTGATGTAGTGAAATGTGTAAAATCCAAATGGTAGGGCTGATAGATCATAGTGATAACCTTAGGCTTCCACTTTCTGTCTTCGTGTTGATAGCTGTGTCCTGAGAGATGAAGTTGCTCTTTGGCTCTGATGCTAACTGTTGAAGAACATTGAAATAAGACAAATCTGCACCCACGCACTCACTTCCTTTTCTTTATTCAACACTTCATTGTGGTTAACAATCTTGTAAGAAAATTCAATTTTACATTTAAATTTTTCCAAAATTATTTCCTAAAGGGGGCATCAATATGCCAGCAAACTTGACAGAGAATTCAGTTAGAAAATTAGTACCAAGGGGCTGGAGAGGTGGTACAGGCATTAGGAGTGTACGTTGGTCTTGCAGAGAACCAGAGTTCCATTCATAGCAACCACATCAGGTGGCACCATGGAATGGACCCCCTCTCTGGACAATTTGGGCACCTGTACTCACACATGTGCAGACCCATACATACACATAGTTTAAAATTTTAAATCTTTTTAAAAACTAGAACCAAGTCTCACTTTGAATATAAATGCAGAGATATTAAATAGCATACTAAATAATGTACTAAAATATCCTAAGAGGATAAAGTCAAGACCTGGTAGAATTTTTATCAGAAATGCAAGATTAGCTTAATATTAGAGAGAGACAGACAGAAAACAAGCTATTATTTTTTAGTGAGTACTCCAAAATAAAAATCACTAAGTGCTGAAAAGACATTTGATAAAATCCAGTGTTAGTGCTCATTTTTTCTACTAGCTAGTTAGTTTGAAGTTTGAAAATTGAAAACTGAAGTAACTATTTCAAAGACATCCTTTACCTAGATTGACCAGTTAATATTTCACATTTTCTGTCTTCTCTTTGTCTCCTTATATGCATCTTAGTTTGTTATTTTTTAATAAAACTGTTAAAAAAATAAGTCAAATATAAGGACAGGTGATCACAAAATTTTTAGTATATATTTCCTCAAAACAAAGACCTACTCTTGCATATTCAGAATTCTGTTTCACACACAAAGACTTTAAATGGCATCATAGATGTCAGACTCTGCACGAAGTTAAATTATGAAGTTAAATGTGACTCTGCATACTTTTACAAGATTTATTTAACCAAGCAAAGTTAGTTATACTAAAGTTAATCAGGAAATGGGTGTTTCCAGTCAGTCACATTTTCAGGTAAGTAATCAATGGAACATGATCACTAGCACCTTTGTGCAACAGTGCATTATAAAGCTAAGAGCTCACATCAGGTGCTGACCTCCACATGCATGAGGAGAGAATTGCTCCAGAGTAAGTTCTGGTCCGGGAGCCTGAGCTCAGTGGTCCCGATTGCAGTGGTCCCGAGTGCAGTGGCTCCAAGGGCAGAGGCAGAAAGAAAGGCTCTTTAACAAATGCTTTTGAGCTATTTAAGTATGCCTGAGGTATTCTAGCCCTGGGCTATAGAAGAAAACATTAAACAACTTTTCTCTCATAGAACATAGAAGCAAAAAAACAAAAAACAGGGAAAGTTCAGTGTCCAGGGGAAGCTTTAAGTATCTACTTAATGTACTTTAGAGGGCCGGGTAGGTGTCTTAGTTGGTAACCTGCTTGTTTTGCAGGCATGAGGACCTTTATTCAATCCCAGAACCCATATAAAATTGGGCAGGTGTACAGAGTACTCTGGAGGCAAAGGCAGATTCTTGTGACTCACTAGCCAGCAAGCCTTACCTAATTGGCTAACTCCAGGGGAATGAGAGTCCCTGTCTCAAACAATAAGGTGGCCAGTCCCAGAGGAACCATACCCATGACTACTTTTAAGCCTCCACAAATGTACATACACACACACAGAGATGCATATATACAACTATATGAGCATACACACGCACACACAGAGGGGGGGGGATATTTTGTACAGTAAAATAACGGAAGAAGTTCTTTCGGTGTGGTCGGTTTGGATTATAAGGAAGACATAACCACGTGAATGTACAATAGAGAACACAAAGCCGAGGGAACAACACAATGGCCCTGAAAACAGGGATCTTACCACTCAGGATCTGAGGGAGGCCAGTGGCACTGGAGCAACAGTACACGGGATGGTTGGAAATGATATCTTCAAAGACGCAGTGTTGGAGGTTGGATGCAGATCTCCTGGGACTCTTCATGAATTGCAGTAAGACTGCAGCAAGACACTTCAACATAAAACCTCATTATATACAGGTCCACACTCCTGATGGGTCAAAATAGTAACTGTTCAAAATGATCATAGAAAAGGCGAAGAAGAAAATACAGTTGGGAAAAATGATTTTATAGCAGAGACAATCTTTCACACCGTACCTTTGAAAATTAAAGGGGACAAATCGTGATATAACTATTAGTATTGAAAAGTACAAGGCAGAAATCTCAATTTTTTGCAGTATCTGAAAGGAAATGGTTTAATGCCATTAAATATAACAACTACTATATATCTGTATGAAAAAGTTTAACTTTCAATAATTGGACAAGCTATGAAAGGAAATATAGTTGACAAATAAAATATACATGTAATTAACTTTAGAAGTCAAGTAATAAAGTAAAAATAATATATTTTATGTTTATTAAATTGCCAAATTAAGAGGGGGAGGAATTTCAGTAAAATTATTGAACTTCATGTGTCCACAGAACAAACACAAGTTTTGGGGGAGTGGGGAGAGAAAAAAAAAAGAATCTCAGCCCCAGACAGAAAATCTCAGCCGTTGGCAACCAAGCCCTTTCCTCTGTCTGTTCCTCGCCTTCAGTAGAACTGGTGCTGGGCTTCTCTGTGTAATGAATGTCTTCTAAAATGGGGAGTTAATTGCAGAAGTGTGCAGATTCTTCAATCTGGAATAGAAAGTTCAAAGACTGTAACAAAGGGTAAGCTGGGGGTTGGAGGGAAATAGAATGGGGCATAGTAAAGTCAGATAAGGTGGCTGTGTCAGTGACCTCAAAAATCTAACTGGGCTTCAGAAATAGAGAACTTTGTGCTAACTAACCTAGTTGTAAGCCGGTTCTGGAAAACCAGAGTAAAACTTAAGATGAGTCCAAGTAAATAAAATTAAAAAGCAGAATAAGGCTAAGACCATTGGAACCTCACAAGTCGGAGACTCCTGTGCTAGCTCATGAGATCAGAAGCAGCAGCTGTGTGATTCCTCAGCTGAGAACAAGGCCTCTGCCATCTTTCCCACTCTCCTGCCCTAACTGCAAGTTAGTACATAGCAGCATCCAGTCTCTCTGTGTGCGGCATGCGTGTAAGTGCTGAGAGGACATCTCGGGGTTGTAGACTCTCAGTCTGCCTTCTTTCCTAAGGTAAAGAACACAGGGTTCTCTGCACTGAAGGCTTTGCACCCACCTACCCTGAGATAGCACAACACTGGCCAGTCGCCATCTCAGCCTCTTCTGGATTCCATGATAGGTAGCTCATTGGATCTTCCTTCAAAAGTGGAAACCTGCAAAGTTTAGAACAGGAAAATCAGTGCCTCCAGACTGCTTTCTGATGATTTGTTTGTCTGTGGTAGTGAAGGTGAAGCAGACAGAGAGGGAATGTGGCCCCTGCCTCCATCTACAGAAGGCTCCTCCCTCCCTAGGATTGTGTGGTCATGCTGTAGCTGTGAACACTAAATCATATTGAAAGGAGGTGGTCACCAATCCGTGTAATAGGAACATGTTTTCAATACTTCTAAAGACCATTTTAAAATTAAAAAAAAAAAACTGAAGGAAAGAGTATCAAATGTATGAACAATAGTGTACAAATTCCAGTTTCACCCATTTGCAGATAGGGTCTCTTACTCTGGAGTGGTTCAGTGGGTTTTCAGCAGCAGCAGCTCTGGGAGAATCCAGGACTCAAATGCTTAGCCCACAGAGTTGCTGGTGCAATGCAGCTTGTAGTCTTCTGCAGGCACTCTATAGGAAGGGAGGGGAGGGGAAGGAGGAAGGAAGGAGAGGTACTGATAGTAACTTGAATCTTAATTGACAACTTAAATTTTAACTTGTCATCACTATTATCAGGGAATATAAATTATAATCCCCAATTCTCCAAAGCTTTTCTGTATGAACTTGTTTTTATGTAAACACAGCCTTACTCATACTTTTCTTTTTTTTTTTTTTTAGTCATACCCTATGGTATTGCAGTATCGACCAAGAATTGACTTTGGGTAGGCCAAGGAGCCCAGACTGCACTGAATGAACCCTGCACTATTTGTTTACTCATCGGCAGATTGCACAGTGAGCGGTGTGTGGACTTGAGAGACACGATCTGATTTTCAGCATGCACATAAGGCCATTGTCTGTCTCGACATTGTCAGTTTCCTTCATGTTGTTTCTACTAGGAGCAATCCAAGTGCCCTTCTGCTACTGACCATCTGCATAAGATATTCGTCTCGTCTCACAGTGTGCAAAGCACGGCTGAAATCAGCTAGGAGTATAGCCGTGACTCTGCTTTCTCAATGTTTTGCTTGCCTGTTGCAAGATTGTTCTAATGTTAATTACACTAGTAAAATGGCTCAATCCTTGTGGTGTTGCAGTTTTCACATACTTAATACTTTTATTCTTGTTAAAATAGAGTACTGTACAAGAACTAGTATAATTATATCTTGAAATTATTTTGTATAAAAATATATTTAGAAGAGTGGTTTCTGAGCCACTGTCCTATTCTTGGTAAACTTTTATGTAAAAAAGAATAAACGGCCAAAAAAAAAAAAAAAAAACCAAAATGCCAGCTCATTCTTGAGTGTGCAAGTCCTTTTGTGAAGAATTCCAGTTATCTTTTGACCAGAGCACATTACAATTGGAGCTATCCTGAATGTCTGGGTAGTCTCTACCATTGCACAGGAAGGCGTGTTAGCCCTTCACATTGAAAACGTATGTGACTTGGACAACTGAAGTTCATAATGTTGGCAGCTGATCATATTGATGTCTAATAAAATTAATGTGTGAGTATGTTAATGTTTGTCAATGTCTTAGGGCAAGTGGGTGTTGCTCTACAAAACTCCATTTGTTGTCTTGCCTGTGTTGTGTGTGCATCATGGCATTGTCGATGCCGTTTTGTGAAAGCATTGTTTCTTTTAAGTTGGCCTTAGGCATGTGTTGTGGCATGCAGAGGGTTATGTATAATGGTTTTAAATACTAGGATTTTAGATAATATTCGCTCATTTATGGATTTCCAAAATCTCAAGTTACTGATCCAGATTGTTAGCTGCATATCACATTTCCAAACCATACCCACAAAATAAATGCTATGTAATAGATAAATATTCTAACCAAAATTGGTGGTTTTGGGATATTTTATTTTAGATACTGTAGTAAACAGGAAGTGGGATTGTTGTTTTCACTGTGAGTTCATTAAAGGTGAGTGTAGTAGAAGTCAGAACTCTGATGATGTCCTTGATATTGACAGTTTGCTTAAGTCTTCCACACGTGAAATTAGCCTGCAAGTCAGGGTCCTCTGTTATCTTATTACATGAAAAGCATTTTAGATCTTGTCAAATACATAGTTGAAAAGAAAACTGTGAAACATGTCTATTGGTTGCTTTGAAACACACAAGTTAACTTCTGACAGGTGGGGGAAAATAGGAAAAATGACTTTTTTCAGAAATCTGATAAGAGCACCGTGTGTTCCACACATCGTTTTTAGACTGTGAACACAGGTGCTCTACATTTCCCTGTAAAATACTTCACAAGCTGATGCTTTCTGATTTTCAGAGTGCTTCGTAGAAATAAAACATCGTACAGCTCTAAGAAATATACAAAGTGAAGCTCAATCTTGGAGTATTTTATAATATAAAAGGCTGAAAGTTTATGATTTTTCCTTACATCTTTTTTTTCAAGTCAAAAGGTATATTAAAGTTTGCTGCATTAGAAGGCCATAGCAACTCTTTAACTTGAGGTTGTTATAGATGGGCTGTTTCTGGAAGAACTCACGAGCAGGATTTAAAAGATAGTTGATTTACTCTAAAGTTTAGACCATTTTGTTTGACCAAAAACCTGAATCTATTATCTAACTACAGAAATTATTTTGATGTTTTGTAAAACCTAGTTCCTCGTTATCTCTAAGAAAAATTTAAAGATACTACAGTTTGTCACATTTAGATAAGTATATTTTAAATATGAAGGTTAATTTTAATTAAGTCAAAATCAATTTTGAAAACCAAACACTAAGACTTGGCTATTTTGCTCCTCATCAAGATGTAAGGCCATAGGTAAATTTTACATACAAGGTCTCTTTAAATTTTGCTTGTTGCCTGATGACATGTTATGACTATTTTCCAGGGACACATAGGAAATAGTTATGAAAGGAAGCAACTTTATAAAAGTTCCTTTATTTAATGTTATGCATTGACATTTTCACTGAGATGTAAAAGACTATATTCCAAAACATACCATTAAGGATGGCTGGTGTCACATGGGAACATGGGTAATGTGGTGTTGCTAGTGGAGTCAGGCTTTTTAAGCTAGCCTCCTCTGGTATATCAGCCAAGTGTAGACCACTTTCTTGTCTGGTGTGACATGCACCAAATTCCCACTTAGTTGCCCTTGTAAGGAACCCGCTGTAGGAAACATGAGCAGGCACTGTGTGTGGCCAACTTTACATGTACAGGGTTGCTTAACAAAACCCTCTAGAATAGCCCTGAACCTATACACTCAAGAATACGTGAACGTTATTCTTCAATCTGTTGTCCCTTAAGCAATAAACTAAAGAACCCTACTCCAGAAAAGATTTTTACCTGTTTTATCTGCCTTAAAAATCAGCCCTAAAGAAAGGGGCCAAGGAATCTTGAATATAAAGAATGCCTGTGGTCTGTAAGAATCACTTCAAATTGCAGTGATCACATAAGTTAATAGAGAAAGAAAATGTCCTTTTCTCGGTTGGTCCTAAAAATTAAACTAAAGAGTTCGTTCATGAGATTATATTAAGTCTGAGGTTTGGGTAATGAGTAATGTTTTTGACAACTTTTAAATATTCTTTATTCACTAAGCATCTACCCCGTACTAATGTGCCACATTGTACAAACATAGTGAAAGAGAACAAATGTTCATTTGAACTGAGTCCGTAATAAAACCATTATGTTATATAATATTATAAACTGTTAAGCTTTACTGACTATTTAAAAGAAAGTGCCTCATTGCTAAAGTGTGTTTCTGTTTTAGGTTACCTGCATAAGTCTCCAGTTATCTGTATCTGTCTCATAAATGGTTTCATATCTAAGTGGGTACTTAAAAGCTAAAGTCTTTTTCAAAAAGTTTTGTATCACCAAAGACATTTTATTGTTAATAACCATGTTGGAGACAGTTTGGACAGTTCAGAAGATGGAAACTAGTAGATTGTGACCTGACGGTAAATAGGTAGTAACCTTGATTGCTTACCAAAACATTGCCAATGAAGGCACTGCAGTTCGAGTTCTTGGTGGGATGAGTCAAATGCCTCTTTTGCTACAGTGTATTTCCCTTCAAATATGGGTTTTTTTCCAGCTACATCTGGTAGACCTTAGAAAATCCTCAAATATGAGAAAGAAAACAAATATCCTCCCCAGTGAAAAGTGGGAGAAAAAGGAACTTAGGAAATTGAGATTTTAATTTTTAAGAAGCCTTTTATTCCATAGAAGTGGTATGAAGGAGAGTATGCCTGTTTAGCTCCTGGGTTCTTAGTAAAATGTGCAGCTTTGTTGAAGACAGGCTTTAGTAGAAGTGCTGACAGGCCTGCCTCCGTAGAGCACAGAACATTCTGCTGGATTAGCAGAAGTGCTTTTGCTATTTTTAAAAGCAAAATTCCATAAGGGCCTGTGATAGTTTTTTATTTAAAAGTGACTCTCTTTCTCAGCAGCCACTTTATTGTTATTAAACTTAGCCCTGTGGCCAGATATTGACAGTGGAGCACTGAAAATTGTCCCAGTACGCCATTCTTTCTCTGGGGTTGATGGTCTGCTTTGGACCACCGCTAAGGTAAAAAAAGCTCCCTGAGCTAGACCTTCTGCAGAGTGGATGAGACAGCCCCACAGTCCTGGTTGCCTGGTCTGCAAGCCCTGCAACTGAGCTGTATCCCTCATCCATTCCTCTGGATCAGGAGTTCTCTAGAAATCTACCCTTTATATCAATAAAAAATCAGTATGAATTTGCCAAATCTTTTCTAGATTAGAATCATAAAAACTTGAAATGCTGTTACAGTTGTTTTCAGTATGTAAATCCTCTGGAGAGCAATAAGGGACATGGCATGTCTGCTAGGTCTGCTGCTTCAGGAGTTGTTGAACAGTGTCAGGGTCACTAAAGACTCAGAAGCCCTCAGAGCACAGGATCACCACTTGTTTGGATTTACTTGATGGACTTTGCTCAGTGTGTTCTGAATGAACACAGGTTAAGATACAATACAATGCCAGTAGACAGTAGGGCTTTCATTGTGTTAAGCCATGGTGTTTCTCGGGTCATTTGAAAGTCTTTCTCTTCCTAGAATATGATTTTCACAAAAAGCAAGTTTACATCATCATGTTTTCTAGTAGAATTAAAATGTTTGGGCACTTTTTCAGAAAAGGATAAAAATTAAACATTTCAAAAGAACTGCTTTAAATTTTCGTGCAGGTGTGTCTAACCTCATCCACTTTTCCATGATTCAAAATGGTGGCTTCCCAGAAATGTGTTTTCCATCTTAATTGTCTTTGAATCTAGAATCAATGTAACAGATATGTTAAATACTAGGCCTAGTTTTGTAGTACTTACTAGAAAACCAACTGTAGCACAAATGAAGACTAACCATTCTGAGGGCATCTCTACATAGTCTGGTGTATTGACATGGGACCAGGAGCGGCTCTTTCTACATATGTGTCTATTTGGAGGTCACCCTGGCACTGTTGAAGGCCGGTTTTCTTTTGCAGTCTTTTTCAGAATGGGGTGGGGGCCTAAGTGTCCTTATGAAGCTGTGGTCCAGGACAAGAGCGTGGGGTGGGGCGTATGTGTTCCTTCACTTTCCTGTGTCTGGTAACTCAACAGCAATCATTTCTTAGAATAGCCCTCACAGTAAATCTAGCCCAGAATATATTGTAGAGTTATGTTGCTAATTTTATTTTGAAATACGAAATATTTTAAGCTTTTTGTCAAAAGTGATAACATCTTAATACAAATAAAAACCTTTTTGTGGTTGTAAGATTTAGCTTATGAGTCATTCAAATTGAAGTGAAAGAATTACCAGGTCATTGTTAATGACTTAGTCTATTAAGAATCTATGTATTTTTGTAAAGGAAAAGCACTTGTAGATATTTAATCAGTACAAGGTCTATGTCTGTTTTGCAGAAAGAAAATGCTGCTTAGAGATTCTCTTTAAATATTTTTTATTTTTGTGCTCATGTATTTTCTGTTGATCTATGGAATGTTCTGTACAAAACTGTATGACTGTACTGGTGAGCTGGATACATTTTTTTTTTTAAATTCTGGTCTTAGCCATGTATATTTGACCATGTTGAAAATAGTATCTTTGTTATTAAATTTTTGATTGCATATTTATTGTTTGCCTGTTTAGTGTTACTTGGTATAGACTGCTACCTCTGTTGAAAATGTTCCTTTAAGTAGTTTCCATAGCATATTTTATTGATACTCATTGAGTATTTAAGATTATAAATAAGAGTATTAAGGAGCTGTTCTAAAGATGTGTGTGCCCCTTAACTAATGCTTCAGTTGTCTATACACACATACCAAATTTTCCAAGCCCAGGGAGTCTTTAGAAAAAGTAATTATAGATCAAAGAGTCTCAAGAGATTTGAAGGACTGTTTCCTCCACCAGTTAGAGAACTTGGCTTTGAGCATTCCTGGGCTAGTTTCTTGGATGGATGGATGGATGGATGGATGGATGGATGGATGGATGGATGGATGGATGGGAAGATGGGAAGGAAGGATGATTTTTTTTTTTTTTTATTTTTTTTTTTTTTTTTTTTGCTTTTTTAAGGTCTTAAAAGCAATGCTTAATGGCCTAAATGTTGTAATGGCTAATGACACAAATCTTGACTTGTATTTGGGGATTATGCCTAATTTTAAGCTTTCTATGTCTGGTGACAATGCAAGATTTACAAAAAGTTATGATAAGGATGACAAAAATAACAGTAGACATTAAGATATTTCGGGTGTGCCTAGAGTCACTCTTAAGTCTCTAATGTGTATTAGCTCATTTAGTTCTGATAGCAGCCCTCTAAGTTCTGTTAGCCGGAAAGAAACTCAGGCGCCTGCGACTTATGCTCACTTGTCGGAGTTCACCAAGCCCGAGGATTCAGACCTATGCTGTCTGGCTCCAGAGTCTTTGGTCAACCTTTAGCTGGCTCTCATTGCACCCTACGTGGCACTTGCTTCAGAGATTCTAGTTGGGCTAAGGAAGACATCTAAGTCAGGAAGGTGGGAAGGCTCTTCCCCGTGCCCCACTGATCAGTGAATCATGACGGTAGCCTGGGCCCTCAATAAGGTGGGATGCAGATGGATCCGACCTGCCTCTTGTCTCCACTCTCACCATGGATGCTCAGAACAGGAAAGAGCAAGAAGAATCCTGCACAGGGAGTCCAGGGACTATGACACACTTACCCTCCTTGCATGTCATTGACCAGAAGCAACTAGAGGACCTGGTTAAGCCATGCCCCAAGCAGGAAAACACATGTAGCATAACCTGCTAATCACTTTCTGCACTTGCATTTGAGAAAGGAGGTCACAGTTTGCCTGGGACTGCAAAGTGTTTTTGTCAGCACAGACTTGGCTATTCTCTCTAATTTAGAAGGATATGGAGGGTCTTGTGCCCAGGCTGGACCTGAGGAGTTCAGCTTTTTACATATCTGGGAATTTACAGGTAGTATTTCCTAGAAGCCAAGACAAAGAGTCCTTAGCAATCTAATTCCTGCCATGGAGCTTGGTGTCAGGATAGCTGTCCTAGAGACAATATGAGCAATCATGCCCAACAAGGCTAAATAGGCTGTAACACAGCAAAAGGAACTATCCTGTTCTTTCAAACTACCCTCATTAGGAGGACCCACTCTTTCTACAGGGCTCTGCTCTTACAGGCAACGCAGGGTCCTCTCAAAGTCTTTTCTTCAAACCTCAACATCCTCTTACAAACCTGTGCTTCCTGCATGGCCCTACTCCCCTAAGCTCCCCACTCCTGGATCCTCACCCTATAAAGCTGTCCTCAGATAGTACCTTGGACCTCTTAACAAGACCTCCTCCAAGCCCTGACCAGTACAGGATCCCTCTCACAGTTCCAGTTCACCCTCAAAGCCTGCTGGCCTTGCTTCTCCCAAAGCCACAAGCTTGGAGTCCCGTTCCAAACAACAGAACCCGCTGCTCCTTACCTCTCACCTTGTAAATCCCCTGTCTTCCTTGACAAGCCCCAGCCTTCCTTCAAAGCCTCTGAGGAAATGGCAAGGCCCTGCGTCTGCATCATCCTGCTTCCACAAAGCCAGTCCCTTCTTGAAGAGGCTAGATAGCTCTGAGGCAGCCTGCACCGCTGTGTAGCACTGCTGCTCCTACAAGCCCGTGCCCTTCTAGTCACTTCTTTCCGGTGCCCTGTTCCCTCACAAAACAGCATAGCCCTCCTACAAAGCCCAGCTTTTCTCCCTGAAGTCTGTTCCTCCTTAGGAAGCCCTGTTCCACCCAGGAAGCCTGCTCCTGGAGAAGTGGAGTCCCTGCTGCCTCCATCCGCCAACCCCAGTCTTTGCCCTACCCCTCCCCTCCGCTGGAAGTAGCTCCTCCACACCATGCCGAGCCCTGCTCCTCACAAACACTGCCCCTCCTGAGAAGCCCTGCTCCTGGCCGAGCTTCTCTTACTGGGGTCTGAAGTCCACTGCTTGCTGCCTCTTCAGGAGAAAACCAGGAGACAATGGTAATTGGAAGTGAGCTTATTCATGATGTGGGGGCCAGCACTGGGAAGAGAAATGTTTTTCTTTGTGTTTCCTGCAGTAGTGTTACAACTTAGAGAAGAGATGAGAGAAAAGCCAGGAAGTAAGTGCATGTGCATTTAATCATATATGCAGTCCAATCTGTGAGAAGGCTACCCCGAGGGTTCCAACAGGTGCCCAGGCTGCAAGCTGGCCTCAACTGTGGGGTTTCTTTTAGGTTGCATTGTGTAAGACCATCCACTGCAAGGTTATACTACGTCTACTCACAGGTCCCTTCTCCCCTTAGGAATCAGCTGTCCTTTCTTCAAAGCTTCGCTGTTTCATATAGCTCCAACCCTCCTTGTAAATCTTTCTCCTAATCCCCACCTGACTTGCACATAGCCTACAAAGTCCCATGCCTCCTGCGTGGCCTGGGTCCTCCTTGGAGGCCCTGCTGACATGTGTGGCCTAGGCCCATCCTTACAAACCTTGCCTGCTCCCTAGGAAGTCTTTGTCCCGTCCAGCAAGCTCTCACCTGCTACAAACTCCTGTGCTTTCTAGGAAGTTCTGCTTTCCACGAGCCCTGCTTCTCACAAGATCCACTCCTTCACAGCCTTGCCTCTCTTTCTAGTATCTCATGCCTCCCTACAAAGCCCTGTTTGTCCCTGCAAGCCCCTGATCCTGTTGAAATTCCCTAGCCTGAGAAGTGATGTGTGCCTGAAATCTCAGCCACTTAGGAAATTGAGACAGGAGGAAAGATTGAACCCAGTAGTTTGAGACCAGGCTAGGCAGTATGGACAAACCCTGCCTCAAAGAAAAATGCTAGAATTACCTGTGCCTAACAAAATCCCCTCTTGTCCCTACAAGTCCCTGCTTTGCATACAAACCCCTGGTCGTACAGTGCCCTGTATCTCCTACTGCACGACTGTGTCCTGTCAAGCACATTTGGCCACACTTTGTCTTACTCCCATAGCACTTTCTCAAAACCATTGATTTCTTTTCAGGGGATTATGAGCCTAGACAGGGGTATTGTTCATGTGACACATATAACTTGCACCATAACCGGAGTGAACAGTAGTGAATGGAGCTGATTTCAGAGGGATTGATACTCACAGGAGTCTTCAGCACTGCCCGCTGCCTCCTTTTCTGACGTGGGCTCCATCTCTACTTGAGAATTTCTATGTGGTGAATATGAAAGATGCCAGTGAGCATCTCTTCAGTTCATAAACACATTGTCCACTTGGGATAAGATTCCTATAGTGAGTGTGGTGGAGGCAGGCTCTGCCTTCCTGCTCCCATTTTCCCCAGCACTGTGGAAAGCAGAAAACGGGCTGGAGAGGTTGCTCAGCCCTAAAAAAATATGTGTTGCTCTTAAAAAGGACCCAGGTTTGATTCCAGCACACACGTGGTGGCTCACAACCACCCATAACTCCAGTTACAAGTAATCCAGGGCCCTCTTCGACTTCACCAGCACCAAATATACCATGCTGCGCACTCCCTACTGAAGTACCCCAGAATGGAAGCCACAAAAGGGCTCCAGGGAAATGTCAGTGAGACCCAAGATGAACAGAAGTGTGGATGGAGGTAGGGGATTCCTTTGACAGCTCACAACCGCCAAAACCACAATCATCACAACTACCACCTCCATATCACCGTGTCTCACAACTACCACCATCATACCACTGTCAACACTACCATATCCGCCCCATTACCATCACCTGCGCCCCTATCATCACCTCCACTGTCGCCATTACCACCACTACTACCATTTCTACCATCACTATAGCATTATCACTACCACCATCATCCTAACCACCACTGTCAACCATACCACCCCCATCACCATCATCACCACCATGACCACTACTTCCATCACCATTTCTACACCACAACCACCATGCAATCTGCCTACCTCCACAGGAAGTAGGGAAAATTCAGACCAAGAAGGCAAGAAGATGATATGAAACCCCGAGAAGAGCAGCCACAGACTAAGCCCCGTTATTGCTTTAGTGCTGTGGGATGCTCTGTATGTCAAATTACTCTGATTGGTCAATAAATAAAACACTGATTGGCCAGTGGCTAGGCAGGAAGTATAGGCAGGACTAACAGAGAGGAGAAAAGAAAGAACAGGAAGGCAAAAGGGAGTCACTGCCAGTCAACGCCATGACCAGCAGCATGTGAAGACGCCGCTAAGCCACGAGCCACGTGGCAAGGTATGGATTTATGGAAATGGATTAATTTAAGCTATGAGAACAGTTAGCAAGAAGCCTGGTAAGGCCATACAGTTTGTAAGCAA
Organism: Peromyscus leucopus; assembly: GCF_004664715.2. Lineage (NCBI taxonomy): Eukaryota > Metazoa > Chordata > Mammalia > Rodentia > Cricetidae > Peromyscus > Peromyscus leucopus. The sequence goes on from NC_051063.1 coordinate 43,567,204, forward strand.
TTTAAGTCTCTGTGTTTACTTGGTTGGGTCTGAGCGGCTGTGGGACTGGTGGGTGACAAAGATTTGTCCTGACTGTGGGCAAGGCAGGAAAACTCTAGCTACAGCTTTAGGAAGTTGGGGGAGGTTGGAAGGGGGGAGCTGGGAGCTGGGTTCAATTTAAAGAAGATGGAAGAAAAGATCTCAAAAAGCCTTCACTCACCTTATCTAGGACCTCGTATCCAGGGCTCCCCATACCACCAGGACTCTGCCAAACACCTTTCCTGACCCTGCTCTGAGATAGCTTCTGTCCAAGGCAGCCTGGAGTTCTGGCTTGAAGCTTGTTATGGTAAGGAGAAGGGACTCTGGAGTCAGACCAGGAATGGCTTTATTCTTCATGTGACCACTGCAACTGGGTGGGTCACATCTTCCTCTGGTCCCTGCCTTGGTGTCTCTCTGGACATTCTTTCTGATAAAGGGCTACTCTCTGGACATTCTTTCTGATAAAGGGCTACAGCCGTCCTGTCCCACTTATCAGGCAGCCTATACTGAAATATCCTCGGCACACGGCTAGTGCGCGGTGTTTAGCCATTGGTCCCAGCTGCCCATAGTTCCTCCAGGTAGGGACTTGTGAACTCCTCCCCAGACAATGCTGAAACGTTGACTGGCTTGATCTTGTACAGGTCTGTGAGTTCATCCGAGCTGTCCTGTCGTGCTCAGAAGACACTGTTTGCTCCAGTCCTCAGACAGGTTTATCTTCACAGAAAATTATACTTTAACAAATTTTTCATTGTCATCCCTCTCGTCGATCCTGGGTCTTTTTTTTTTTTTTTTTTGGTTTTTCGAGACAGGGTTTCTCTGTGTAGCTTTGAGCCTTTCCTGGAACTCACTTGGTAGCCCAGGCTGGCCTCGAACTCACAGAGACCCACCTGCCTCTGCCTCCCGAGTGCTGGGATTAAAGGCGTGCGCCACCACCGCCCGGCTGATCCTGGGTCTTTATTGTTGAATTGAAGAATCTGAAATTCTCTGCTCCATGTAGTGGGCCCTGAATTGAGACTGACATTCCCTATGTTGTTGGTTCTTATGACAAATGGGTAGAAAACCACAAGTCTGAAAAAAAAAATCAAAATTATCAAGTGATAAAGTTTTAGGTCACAAAGCAAGTGTTATCTTAAGAAATCTGGATGCCACTTTATAATTAACTCATTCAAAATGTGAGCTGCCACAAAAGAACACTTGACTAGGCCAAGCAACAAACAAAAGCAAAAGCACATGCTGTCAGCCCTGTAGTTCACAGTCATGACTGTTTACCAAAGCAGTCAGTCTATTTAGAAGAAACAAAACCAGCAGGATATAATAGATTAAAGTTTAGAAAAAAGATCTTCAAAAATTAATATGCATTAAATGATATTCTGTAGTTACTGGTGTGTTCAGAGGGGATGCTGGGCTACACACCAATCACTGAATGTTTATAACTTTCTTTTTTGCGTTGCTGGAGAATGAAGCCATGTCAGGGGATGCCCTTGATCTTGAGGATACAGCATGGAAGCCATGCTAAAGTTTGAGGGTACGGTGCAGAGAGAAAGCCATCAAGTCCAAGGACCTCATTTATTTACAGGTTTCCCCTTGGGGGACAAACAGGAAAAGGAAACTTCAGGGACGTGTCAGTCCACTTAACCTGGACCAAATGGTTCTGGGTTTAGGGATCGTCACCTCTTATAGATTTTAGTCATGAATTTGATTGCCCCTGTTTTCCCTTTTTGTCTTTAGAACATCAGTGGGTTTCTTGTAGGGGTCAGTAAACAGTACCTACCTGAAAGATGAGTGAGTCCTCAATAGAAAAATGCAGGCACATCTTAATCCCTATTTAGATCCAAGGAAATTTGCTAACTTAACTGCTAGAAACTAATGAAAGTGAAATGTGAATGGCTATGTTAGTATCGACTCCTTTATACTTACAATCTAAATTTAAAAAGGAAATCTGACATTTTTGCCTTAATCTACAATGACAGTTTAATGTCATCCCATGCAATGTAGGTGAAAGTTAACTTTTTCAACGTTCTTAGAAGCGCTTCTTATGAATAGAAAGGTCATAGCAGAGTTCCACAGAACTTGAAGTATGAAGAAAGTCAGCTTTCACTTTTAGCTTTGTTCTACCATGCTTTGTTGAATTCGTTTCCAAGACTAGGGAAATAACAAACAGAAAGCAATAAAAAGCAAACTCAGAACAGATAAAAAATCTGTGTTTTCTCCAAGTGCAGTAACCAGCATTGCCCCAGAAGGCCCTGGTTCCCTGCAGTGGCCAGCATTGCCCCAGAAGGCCCTGGTTCCCTGCAGTAGCTAGCATTGCCCCAGAAGGCTCTGGGTTCCTGTTTCCTGGCTCTCACTGCTAGGGACGGTGCCCCCCTCTCTCTAACGGTTTCCCAAAAGTGCCCGGATGGGGTCAACAACAGCTCAGTTCCGAGCTCCACTGGCTGGATGGAAAATATGCAGGTGACACCGGCAAAGAGAACAAAAATCTAAACCGTAAAGAAGGTTGAACACAGACTGGCAAGATTGTTGAAATGAGAATGAAGAGATGATTATATGATTTTTAAGCAATGTGTTGCTGTGCCCAAGAAGCCATATACAAAATAAACCAGATATGGGTGGACTAGAACACAGGCTTTGTGGTCAGAGACCAGGGTGTACATCTTTCTCTGCCTTTGGCTTTGGGCAGCTTATCGGCCTCTCAGAGGCTCAACTTCTTTATTTATCAAATAAACCTTAAGTACAGTGTTATGAAGAGTATGTGAAAGTACTCAATTAAAAAAAAAACTACTCTTTTAGTTTTTATGAGATGTGCATGCTGTTTAGAGAAATAAGAAGTTATAAAAGAGCAAACAAATGAAAATTATTGATATTTATTTGACAAGGGCTCTGTCTGGGTTGCTTCTTATGTTACTTAATGGAAGTTCTTAATAGGAATGATTCGAAAACAGAATCAACACTAGTCGAGTATTAAACCTAAAACAGTTGCTGTCTATACCTTCCCAGATGTGTGAGTGTGGGTCTCTTCCAAAGGCCCATGACTTGTAAGAGCCACTTGTAATTGAATAGAGAAAACTCAAAGGAAAGCTCAAGACTTGAGCCCCCCACTAAGCTGTGGGAGTACGGTGACATCACTGTAGAGGTTTTAATGGGGGTGTCCCAGTTTTAGTACTTTAAGATTCAAGAATGCCTACAATCCCATGCAAACTGGAAATGGAGCCCCCTCTTCCAGGAGCCTGGCTTCCTTCTGTTGATTGCACAGTGACGATTTCTTTCTTTGGTAGAGTTATTCTTTGACACCCATGAGTTTTTCCACTGTGATTAGAGAAAAATGCGTACAACACAAATGGAAGAATAGAGAAGTGGACTTACCCCACCCATAACTGAGCCAGAACTCAGATGATGTGGGGGCTTAAAAAGAAAAGCGTATGTACGAGATTTTGAGGGCTTTACTAGCCATGTGTGTGCTCATGCGGAGGAGAGAGAAGGGGAAGGGAGAGAGAAGGAGACTGGGAGATAAAGAGTATAGTCAAGAAATCTGCTCTGAGCTAAGTCCCAAGAAAATGGAGAAAAACAGGGAGTCAGTTATAGATGGGAAGTTGCATCACGCAGTTCCCCAGCCCTGGCCTGCAGGGGGCGCAATCAACCCGCAATAGTTCTATTGCCTTTGGAGGGAAACAGGAGGAAGCAGATCTGTCTTGAAGGTGTACAAAGAAGGGACGCACTGTAACTCCAGGGATGGGATATTTACATCTCAGAGGCTGTCCTGCAGGTCCTTGGAAACGCTGGCTGCTGGAAGAACCTCAACCTGCTAAGACTAAGGTGTTTTATCGCCTTAACTTTGTCAATCTCCTTTACCTCGGAAAGAATAAGAAGCCAGCAGTCAATCTCTAGCAAACCTGCACCCTCAGAAGAAAGAACTCTGAAAGGCTGCTAAAAGCAGAGAATAGTGTGGCCCAGGCCTCCATGAAACTGAGTGGTGTCCCTGTCAACTGGCTGCATTCTTGAGGGAGGGGAGAAGTGGCGGGGGGGGGGGGGGGGGGGACATGCCTGCAGCCTCTGGGTCACCTGCCTGCATGAATGAGGAGCTGATTGCTGATTGCAGCTCCCTGCTGATTGGTGTGCATTTGTTCCATTTGAAACGTTCTGCAAAAGGCACGGTTTCTAAATGAGAGAACTTTGTGTGGGCACAGGAACACTGGGGGCAAGATTCCAAAAGCCCTAGGCAGGTTAGCCTTCTTTCTCTGCAACAGTGGGCGCAGAAAGGAGCAGGACAGCTTCCTGCAGTCTTCGGTAATCAAGGAACACCCTTGGGAAGGGTTCAGTGTTCCCCTTGTCTGTATCTCTCTGCTGAGAATCAAAAGCTATAGAAATCCGCAGCAGAGCCCAGACCGGCACCATTGTTATCCCAGGGTGGGCTCTGGACGGTCCACGTGACATCTACACCATGTTTCTTCCATTGTCAGGGAGGTGTCAGATCCCCAGGAGACAGAGTTGCAGGTCGTGAGCTGCCAGAGAGTGTGCTGGGAACCAGACACCAGTCATCTTCAAGAGCAACGAGCTTTCTTAACCATTGAGCTGTCTCTCCAGCCCCCTGATGTCTTTCTTAAACATGTGAATTTTAGTAGATATTCTCAAAGGGTGAGTTTTAGATTTTCTTAGTAAATTTTTTTTATTGAACTACAATGAACCAATACATACACAAAACTACACAGTCATGACTATTTATGACATGCACAGACCTCGGCCACAAACAGAAGGACCACGGATCAGAATGGGAGCAGAGCCCGGGCAGTGGCGGCAGACAAGCAGCATTTTCTGAGCCTTCTTCAAGACTTAGAAGGAAGCATCATCTGTAGAGGAAAACAGGCATCAAATGTTCATACCTCGACATAATAAAGGCTATATATGAAAAGCCTGCAGCTAATACTATACTGAATAGGGGGGAAATGAATATATTTCTTCTAAATTCTGGAATGAAAGAGAATGTCTCTATTCAGCGATATCATTCACTATAGTACTTCAATTTTCAGTCATGATAATAAGGCAAATGAAAGAAAGAGGATATCAACAGGGGAGGAAAAAGTCATCCCTATTGCAAATGACATGATTCTGTACTTAGAAGACTCTAAAGATACCACAGGTCTTGGGGCATGGCTGAGTGGTACAGTGCTTGCCTACATGCATGAGGTCCTGGCTTCCATCTCTAGCATCAAAACAAACCCCACTAGAAGACTTTTGCAGCTGATTCAGCAAAGTAGAGCAGGAGACAAAACTAACATACAGACTTCAGGAGCTCTCTTCTATGCCAATAACAACTGTCCAAAGTGAAAATAATGGAATTAATGACATCCTCAAAAAGAATAAAATACCTAGGAATGGCTCTAACCAAAGCAGTGAAAGACCTCTACAATGACCACCACAAAACACTGAAGAAAGAAACTGAAAAAGAAACCAGAAGATGGAAAGACTTCCTGTGTTCCCAGAATGACAGATTTACTATTGTAAAGACCACATTACATTCTCACCTCCAGCATTTTACAGAGTCCATGCAATCACCATCAAAATACCAATGACTTTCTTCCCAGAAACAGAAGAAACAATCTGAACATCCATATAAAAGTACAAAAGACCTTAAATAGCTCAAACAATCCTATGCAGTGAGGAGGGTGGGGTGGAGGTGGCAATGTTTGAAGTATCACAAAACCCAACCCCAAATTGTACCGTAAAGCCACAGTAACAAAACGGCTCGGTGTTGACTAAAAATGGAGATGTGCGGATGTGGACTGATGGAGTAGAACGGAATAGTGTGAGGGCTATTTTTCCTTGTCAAGTTGGCCAGACTTAGACTCACCTAGGAAACAAAGCTCTATGTCTGCGAGGTTGTTTCCAAAGGGCTTTAACCGAAGTGGGAAGGTCCTAACCTAAATATGGGTGGCACTAGTCCATGGGTTAGGATCATGAGCTCAATGAAAAAAAAAAAAAAAAAAACAGAAAGTGAGAGGAATACCAGTGCTACTGTTTTGCTGTGGGCTGTTGAGATGGTTCAGTGGGTAAAGGCACTTTCCTCCCAGCATGAAAACCTGAGTTCTATCTTCCTGCTCCATATTGTTAATGAGAGAACCGATTCCTGTAACTGATTTTGCTAACCAACACATACATGAAACTTGTGCACTCACACACATACAGAACCATAATAATAATAATAATAATAATAATAATAATAAAATACAATAAAAATGTTTTCCATGCTTCCTGTTGGTCTAGTGGCTAGGATTTGACATTCTTCTCCCATTGCCCTGTCTTGATGAACTGTGCACTTTGAACTCTGAGTGAGTGCAAATAAACCCTTTGCTGGTACATCCTTCTTTCTTTCTTTCTTTCTTTCTTTCTTTCTTTCTTTCTTTCTTTCTTTCTTTCTTTCTTTCTTTCTTTCTTTCTTTTTCTTTCTCTTCTTTCTTTCTTCCTCTTCCTCTCCCTCCCTCCCTCCCCCCTCCCTCCCTTCCTTCCTTCCTCCCCCCTCCCTCCCTCCTTCCTTCCTCCCCCCTCCCTCCCTTTCTTATGCAGTGTTCCGCTTGCACTTACGCCTGTGCACCTCAAGAGGGCACCAGATCTCATTATGGATGACTGTGAGCCACCACGTGGTTGCTGGGAATTGAACGCAGGATCTCCAGAGGAGCATCCAGCACTCTTAACCTCTGAGCCATCTCTCCAGCCCCCTGCTGGTGCATTTTTCATTCTGAGCTTTAAGGGAGCCATATGCAGGACGTTTATTCTCTTTTGGGTCTGGCCTAATTGTTGCTAAAATGCAGCCAGTGATGTATGTGGCTCCGGCTCATCTTCCTTGCTTTGTAGTATCCCCAGCTTTGCATTTTTAATGCTATTTTCACTTACATTAAGTAGGCTAGAAATCAGGACTATGGCGCTAGGAGACATAGCTATTTATTCTCCTGGTAACAAATCAATCCTGGACGATCTAATTCAGTCATGCTGCCTCGAGTCTTTCACTAGATAGAGCTTGGTCTCAAGATTAGAGTTCTAGCCAGATTATTCGTTGCTCAGCTCAAGTGAAGATACAAACTGCTTCCTCCTCTGAAGGGAGAAAAACAACCCTGAGTTCCTCCCTGTCCTTGTTCAAATGGATTCTCTGAAAGGAAAAGCTGGCACAGTTCTCCCTAGAAGTAGCCCTCTCAAAAGCCTCATCAGGCCACATATTGTTTATCTCAGCAAACAGCACTCAGTGACTCTAAAGACCAATAATCCCTGGCTGCAGTCTGGAGCATAATTTCTGGAAGACAACCTTCCAATTTTTATCAAACAAGCAAACAGTAATTTACCTGCAGGGCCTTCCCGGTGAACATCTCTTCACCAGCCCTGTGATACTGACTCCCACCAGAGTCTCTCCCAATGCCCACAGCTGTCCTTCTGGGTCCCCTGGAAGACTAAGGATGCAAATAACAGCTGCTTAAACAATAGTTTCCAAAACAAAAAGTAGAAAGCTGCTTTGACGCTGCATGACCCCTGGGGTCTTTGACCCAGAGAGAAGCAGATGCCTGATACTGAAGGGTGACGGGGGGGGGGGGGGGGGGGGGGGGGGGGGGGGGGGGTGTGGGGTGGGGGGGGGGTGGGGGGGGTGGGGGGGGGTGGGGGGGGGGGTGGTGGTGGTGGTGGTGGTGGTGGTGGTGGTGGTGGTGGAGGAGGTGGAGGGGTGAAGGGGTGGGAGGTGTCAGATTTGCCCTCATCCCAGAGTACCTTGTCTCACTCACACTACATTTCTCTTTTCCCTGTATTTAAAGGTTGGGATATTTTGTTTTGTTTTTTGTTTTATAGAACTGACTTTCTAAGCTTGAACACTTACAAATTATGACCTTTGAATTGACATAGATTAAAGGTTCCAAGCAGAAAGAGTTTATATTGTCAAAACTCAATTTTCTTCCTGTAGTCTCCCTACTTGTCACTTAGACTGTCTGCCTGTCAAGGCCTGTGAGACAGAACAGCATAAGCTCATCTCGCCGCCATCATTTCTCACCCTTAGCTCAGTGGGCACCGTGATCAAGGTCCTTAGATTCAGCTGGACCAAAACATCACAGATGCAGAAGTTCTGAGAAACAACCTCTGTCTTAGGGTTTCTATGGCTGTAACCACTGCAAATCTTATAAAGGAAAACATTTAATTGGAGCTGGCTTACAGCTTCAGAGGTTTAGTCCATTATCATCATGGCAGGAAGCAAGGCAATGTGCAGGCAGACATGGTGCTGGAGAAGGAGCTGAGAATTCTACATCCCTATCTGCAGAAGGAGAGACTGTGTACTGGGCATTGCTTGAGCATATATGAGACCTCAAAGCCTACCCCCACAGTGACACACTTCCTCCAACAAGGCCATACCTACTTCAACAAGGCCACACCTCCTAATAGTATCACTCCCTATGGGCCAAGCATTCCTAAGTCTATGGGGGCCATATCTATTCAAATCATATTCTACTCCCTGGGCCCTATAGGCTTGTAGCCATAACATAATGCAAAATGCTTTAAGTCCAAATTCAAAAGTCCCCATAATCTATCACAGTCTCAACAATGTTCAGAAGTCCAAAGTTCAAAGTCACTTCTGAGATTCATGCAATCTCTTACCTGTAATCTCCTATGAAATCAAAATTAAAAGACAGATCACATACTTCCAACATACAATGGCACAGGAAATACATTACCATTCCAAAACATAGGGAAGGGAGCATAGTGAGGAAATACTGGACCAAAGCAAGACCAAAAACCAGCTGGACAAACTCCAAACTCAGCACCTCCACATCTGATGCCAAAACACTCCACATCTCCAGCTCCATTCAGCTTTGTTGACTGCAGCACACTTCTCTCTTGGGCTGGTTCCACTCCCTGTTAGCAGCGCTCCTTGGCAGGTATCCCATGACTCTGGCATCTCCAACATCTTAGGGTCTCAAAGGCAACCCAGGATTCACCTTCACAGCTTCCCACAATGGCCTCCCTAGGCCTGCATTCAGGGGTACCTCTGACATGTGCCCTCAGCAGCTTCCCTTAGTCATGGAGGGAGATTCCATAACCCCTTTCTTCTAACCTTGACTCTGAAGTCAGAACCACATGGCCAAAGCTGCCAAGTTCTGCTGTTTGCTGGAACTAGAACATGACCTCCTCATTTATTACATCTTCACTAGCTTTCTGTTTTAGATGGTTACCTTCACTGCCTAAGCCTGGCTGTCCTGGAACTTACTCTGTAAACCAGGCTGGCCGAGAACTTAGAGATTCACTTGCCTTTGTCTCCAGAGTGCTGGGATTAAAGACGCGCACCACCATGGCTGGACCTAAGCTGTTCTTTAATCCTTTTCACAAGTTGGAAGCTTAGCTGGGTGAGGTCTCTTTCCCTGTTTCCATTTCCCTTTATTCCATTTCTTAATCTGTTTATCGCCTTGAACACAGGCCCATTCCACTTCCTGGTGATCTTTTCTCCTCAACCTGCACATGGTATATTTTTTTAATTGCTCGGCTTGATCCTTTTCATTATAAATCTTCCTAAGAGTGAACACTACAGGCTTGGGCTGGTGGGATAGACAACCATGGGCCCACCAGATGCCATTCGGCTCAGCCAGGTGCTAGCCACCCACAGATGGGTGCCATTATCTTGAGCAAATGTGTGGTATGGAAATGGGAGAGAAAAGGAAGCAGAATGGTTCATGTGCCGTAGAAAGAGGCAGAACTGAAGAAGTGAAGGTGGTGAGGAACAAGCTGATGTGGGAGGCCTGCTTGCCACCTGGGACCATGGTGACTTCCAGGCCTGGCTGCTGCAAAGGCCATGTCTGGGTCCATGGTCTACTGCAGCCAAGGTCTGTATTGTCACCAAAGGCCACAAGGACGTCCAGCGCCTGTGGCCATGTAGGTATCCGAGGGCCATGCCACTGCAAGGGCCATAGCGATCTGAGTGGCCTGTGCTACATGGTGCCATGGTGACGTCTGTGACAGAGCTGCAGCTGAGGGCCATGGACTGTAGCCAGGGTCTGAGTTAATGTCCTTGGCTCCTGTTACAGCCAAAGGCAGTGGGTATGCCCAGGGTCTGGCCTGCCAGCTGAAGCCATGTTGGTGTCCAAAAGCCATGCTGCAGCTGTGCCATACTGATCTGTGTAGCTAGAGTTCTCCTGCCTGGCCCACAGTCAGGACAAATCTTTGTCACCCGCCAGTCCCACAGCCGCTCAGACCCAACCAAGTAAACACAGAGGACTCATATTGCTTACAAACTGTATGGCCATGGCAGGCTTCTTACTAACTGTTCTTATAGCTTAAATTAATCCATTTCCATAAATCTATACCTTGCCACGTGGCTCGTGGCTTACCGGCGTCTTCACAAGCTGCTTGTCCTGGAGGTGGCTGGCAGTGACCCCTTTCACCTTCCTGTTCTTTCTTTTCTCCTCTCTGTTAGTCCTGCCTATACTTCCTGCCTAGCCACTGGCCAATCAGTGTTTTATTTATTGACCAATCAGAGGAACAGATTTGACATACAGCCCACCCCACAGCAGATCTGGGTGGCCTGCACTACCACCTGGGGCTATAGTGACCCTCTGACTTGAGCTGCTGCCAAAGGCCATGTCTGGGTTTGGTCCTATTGCAGCTGGGGTCCATGTTAACGTCCATGGCCCATGTTGCCACCAAAGGCCACACAGAAGCTCAGGGTCTAGGCCACAACCTGTGACCTTGTTAGTGTCCCAGAGCCATGCCACCACTGGAGCCATGCTGATCTGAGTGGTCTGTGCTGCCACCCGGGGCCATGGTGTTGTCTGGACCCACGCTGCTACTGAAGTCCATGTCTAGGTCCATGGCCCTACAGCAGCCAGAGTCATAGTTGATGTCCATGGCTCCTGTTATCACTGATGCTGTGAGGATGTCCGGGGTCTGGTTAGCCACCTGAGACTATGTTGGTGTCCAAGAGCCATGTTGCCACCGGGGCCATACTGATCTGGGTGATCTGAGCTGTCACGGGGGCCATAGTGATGTCGGGGCCCAAGCTGCAGCCAAAGGCCATGTCTAGGTCCATGGTCCTGCTGCACTTGGGGTCTGTGTCAATGCTTGTGGCCCCTGTTATTACAAGGGCCATAGGAACCATGTGTGATGATATCCAAGGGCCATGTTGATCTGCCCCCACCCTTCATCGGCCCTGGGAGGGCTGTCCCTGCCCCTCACTAGACACTGTGGTTGGAGAGCTAGCCCCAACCCTCACAGGAGAGCTGGCCCCAATGTCCCATGGCCCCCCAAACTCAGAAGAGATGATCCCACCCCTCACCATGCATGGAAGAACTGGACTTGATGGCATGGTGTAGGAGAGCTGGCTTTGCCCCTCACCTGAGGAGGGTGGAGCCAGCAGCCTAGACTGACCAGCTCAGCTATCACCTAAGCCCACATCCAAGGCCTTGGGTTGGCCCACCCTAGCATTCACTCCATCTCTGATCTGCTGGAGCACGTGAAGGGACTGGCCCTATGGAATGATACCCACAGGATCTCCATGACTCTGGCTGGTGCAGGATGTCAGAGAGAAGTTTTGGTGAGGATCCAGTTATGATGGTGCACCAGAAACCAGAGTCCTTGAACTGGACCAATGACTCATCGCAATGAACATTTGCAGGTGCAGCTGATTGAACAGAAGGGTAATGCCGTGTGACACAACTGGTTTGGGGTTTGGGGGAGGGGTGTTGTTTTTTGTTGTTTGTTTGGTCGGTTTGGGTTAGGTTTGTTTATATTTTTTACTTTTTGGGGGTGGGTTTTACAAGGCTCTCAATAACTTCTTCCAGTGGAGATGAAAACAAATATGGGCATGTGTACTTTGCTGCCCAGTCAGCCTGGACTGGGAACACCTATCTAGTCTCCTTAAGTTGTTTGCAGTTTGCTAACAATGTACATGAATGTGAGACATGGAGGTGAGAAACGTGTCTGTTTGAAGTAGTTTATAACTTCATTAAACTTTGAGTCTTGCTTTTCTTGTCCAAGAGTGTCTGTCAACATCTGGTCCCTTCCAGGTAGAGTTCTGGATAAAACACAGAAACTTAAAAACTGTGACTCAGTCTCGATGTCGTTCTTCCTCCATCCAGGGGAGTGTGAGAGCCAGCCTGGAAACATCTTGATGGACAGCCCCAACGGGGTTTATTAAGCTTTCCTCCTCCATGATCCTGCCTCAAGTCTCAGAAATTCCCAATTCCCAATAAAATTGTTCTCTTTCTTAAATTTTCATTTTTTGCTTGGTAATTTTGTACATGAATACATTGTAATTAGATCATATCTGCATACACCCCTACGTGAGGGTACAAACAGCTGAAGAAAACCCGACTGTTCCTCCTCTAGTGGCCATCAACTGCCAATAGCCCCTCAGCCAGGGGTGGGACCTCAAGAGCCCCTTCCCTGTTCCTACCAGCATGTTGACAGGCTTGATCTTGTGCTGACGCCCGCAGCTGTGGGTCCGTGAGTACAATGGCTCTTGTCATGTCCAGTAGGCATTAGTTCAAAGCATTCTTCTCCAGCCTCCTGCACTAAGGATCTTTCTGTCTCCTCTTCTACAAGTAACATTGCTTTCGCACTGGCTGGGTCATTAGCTGCACGTTTTATACACAGGGACTAAGACAGCAGGCTTTCTTCCTCACCGAGCTGTCTCATGAGCGCTTGAGAACAGGAACCCATCACATCACAGGACTGCACACATGGTACATTTGTCAACCCACATGTAAACAGCCAAGATGAGTTTCTTTCTCTTTTTGAATTAAGAATTTGAAGGAAAAGAGGGAATACCACATAAAGTTTCTTCCCTTGGTACTGGACAAAAAACAGAAAAGACAGGGGAAAGTTCGTCACTTGCCCCCAAAATGAGTGGAAGTGGGAAGGGATAACTCTCTGTGGACTCTCATTCAGGAGAACATGGCTAGCATGCACAAGCACCTTGGCAGTCTCCTCGTCAAGACGGGTTAACTACCTCTCATTTCCTTGAATCTGGGCCTGTGTGAGTGACTCAGCTACAACGAACTAAGGCAGCAGAAACCGTGAGACACAGATCTGGGGCTATCAGGCCGCACCGCTTCTGCCCAGGTCCCCTGTGTCACTTACTCTAGAGGAGCCTACGTACACCCCATGCAGGAACTCTAGTGACCCTGGAACTTCCGTGCCTCTGAAGCCGTGTGCATGGGCTTCTGGCCAAGAGCTCAGCTGAGTTTCCAGTCAACGGCCGGTGCCAGTTGCCAGCCACATCCGTGAGCCAACCTGGCTATCCAGTGCCAACAATCGAGCCATCTGACTGCAGCCTCCTGGGAGACATTGAGTTCTGCCAGACTGTTTCTAAATCTGACTCCCATGGAAGACTAATTCATTTCAACCACTGAATTTGGGGGAGATACACAAAAGTTAATAATAACATGGCCCGTTATCTCTGGGGGTTATTGTTCCAGCAAAACCTATAGATTCTGCTCCTCAAATTCCCTCACCAGGCAATTGAGTCCTTTGTCAGTTTTCAAAGCGAGGGCCCAGAAGGACCTGGTAGTAGCACACCGCTCCTCAGTGTCTTAGTCTATAAGCAAACCAGTTCTGGAGCCTGCACATGGATAAGCCATCTAGATGAAAGGGGCTGCCCCTGCTTACTGAAGGCAAGGAAGATAAAAGCCTGTCTAAAATGAGAGCCGCAATCATCAGAGGCTTCTTCTGCAAAGGGGTGTTTCCTAGGGACTGAACAAAGTCTTGGTTACTAGAAAGGTGCAGAAATTTTTCTCCTTGGAGGGGAGATGAGGGAGGAAAAAAACCTTCACAGAAACATTTTGTGATGGAAGGCGACTCCACCCCCACACACAGGGCCGCAATGCTGACTTCATCCCCTGCAACGTCCCTGTGACTAATTTCTGACAATTACTCCAAACTTCTGAATGTTCCCCCCAGCCAAGACAGCAGTAGGAAACCTTTCCATATGGCCAAATCTTTCCACAGTCGGTAGTGCTTACAGGATTCGTAAATTAGACCTTTCACTTGTATAAAAGGAAAGAATTGCGCATGGGACCGTTTGTTCTTGCCAGCTTCGCTCCCCTCCATCTGAATCACACAGCATCGCGCGTGTGCCTGTCCTTGTCCAGCGCAAGGTGGAGGCTTCTTAGGCTAGACCCTCGTTACAGACCCTGCCTTGGCTATTCCACCCTCCACACTTTGTATTTGGCAAGATTAGCTTGGACTGAGTGGCACCTTTTAGAGGGCTGTGCCGTCATCACGGTGATTGTTCTCCACAGCCTGGCATGCTAGACCAGGGTAGCCCCAGGCCAGGAGCATCCACAACAGAGCTCTGATTCTCCAAGGGGCTGCTAGTGGGCAGCTTCCTGTGGCTGTTCCTGAAACTGAGAACTGTACTTGGGCACCATCCTCACCCCCACCTGAGCAATCCCTTTGAGAAGACATGTTGGAAACGCAGAGAGGCAATGGCTTGCAAGCTGTAATCAGAGCGGCCACAAAGACATACCCAGGGGTTACCACACAGAGTGAGAGTGGGAGAATGAGATGATTAGTCCTTAAGCACACCCTCTCCCACCCACACAACAACCAGAACACCTCAACTTTTTCTCAGTTTGCATGTTTGGCTTGAAAGATTTCATTCCCAGAAAAGAAAAGGTTTCTTCTACACATTGTTGGCAAGCCCCTTCAGAGGAGAATGAGGAGGAACTTTGGGATCCTTCGACTGTGGTCCTTAAGCCCCACCCTTTACTGATTCTCACTGACTGTCATCTCAGTTCTTCTGTAAGATGGAGGTAACAATGCCAACTTCCCAGGCTCAGAGGAGATCAAATGAGATATAACGGTTCAGCTGAGTATATTCCAGCAGCTCAGTAAACACTGAAATCCAGAGCTTTAAAGGGCCAGTGTTTTGTTTCTTTGGGGGTCGGTTATTGTACACAGAAATGGACTTCATTGTGATGTTTTCACACATTCATGTCCTTATGGCTTGCTCTCATTGTCAGTGAGACCTCCCCCTCTTGCTATCCCTCCCACCTCCCAGAAAAGTTGCCTCCTTTGCTCAGAGGATACACACCTCCCATTACCCTCTCTTACCTCTCTCCTCCCTTTAGATCTGCCCTCCCCCATAGTCCTTTTCCAGTTACATGTCATATATATGATGCACAATTTAAATTGGCATTCTACATGTGAGAGGAATCCTGGTATTTTGTCTGTCTGAGTCTGACTTGTCTCATTTCAAATAATGATATACAGTTCCATCCATTTCCTGCAAAGGTCATGATTTCTTTTTCTTTGTGGTTGAATAAAATTGTATTTTGCACATTTATCCTGTTTTCTTCATTCATTCACTGGTTTGATGGGCATGACTAGTTCTGAGTCTTGGCTATTGTAAAGTGTGGTTATAAAAATAAATGTATACATAAATCTGTAGTATGCTAACTTAGATTTCTTCGTGTATTTACTCCAGGAGTGGTATAGGTGGGTCATGTGGTAGTTACGTTTTCAGGGATTTTTTTTTCTGAGTAATCTCTGCACTGACTTCCGAAGCGATTACACAAACCTCCATTGTCACAAGTAGGATATAAGGATTTCTATCTTCCCACGTCCTCACCAGCATTTGTTGTCATTTCTCTTATGGATGATAGCCATTCTGACTGGGGTGAAATGGACTTTTAAAGAGGTTTTAATTTGTAGTTCTCTGATGGATTGAATGCTTTTTCACATATTTATTGACATTTATATTTCTTTCTTAGAGAACTATCTGTGTAATTCATGAGCCTACATATTGACAGGATGATTTAGGTTTTTTTGGTATTAAATTTTTGAATATAAAATTTTGTTTAGAGATTCCAGATATCGATTCCTTATCAGATAAGAGCTGGCAAAGACTTTTCCCCATTCTATAGACTTGCTTTTCACACAGTGGATGGTTTCCTTTGCTGTCCAGAGTTTTTTAATTTCAAGTGACCTATTTGTCAGTTATTGGGATTATTCCTAGTTTATTAGAATCCTTTCTAGGAAGTTATTGTCTATGCCGAAACCTTCAAGTGTTTGCCCCTAGCAGTTTCGGGGGGGGGGGGTCAAGTCTGTAGTAAGATCTTTGATCCATTTTTTCATTTGATTTTATGTAGGGTAAGAGATACAGATCTAGTTTCACTCTTATTCCTGTGGATTTCCCCAGGACCATTTGTTGAAGAAGCTTTTCTCCCAATACACGTTTTTATTTATTGTGTTTTACACAATTAGGGGGCCTGTAAGCCCAGAGTTTTATTTCAGGGTCCTCTGTTCTATTCTTTTGCTCTACATGTCTGTTTCTGTGCCAGTACTAGCCTGTTTTTGTTACTACAGATCTGTAGTATAATTTGAGATCAGGTACTGTGATGTCTCTAAGAATTGCTTTCTGATTAAGATTGTTTTTTGGGGGGGCTGGAGAGCTGGCTCAGAGGTTAAGAGAGCACCGACTGATGTTCCAGAGGTCCTGAGTTCAATTCCCAGCCACCACATGGTGGCTCACAGCCATCTGTAATGAGATCTGTTGCCCTCTTCTGTATACATAATAAATAAATAAATAAATCTTAAAAAAAAAAAAAAAAAAAAAAAAAAAAAAAAAAAAAAAGATTGTTTTTTGGGCATCTAAGCTCTTATGTGCTTCCATATAAATTTGAGGATTTTTTCCTCCTAGTTCTGTGAAAAATATCATTGGAATTTTGGTAGGGTTTGATCAGCTCTGTAAATCATTTTCATAAATATTGCTGGCTTCATGATGTGATTCTGACTTCTGTTAGCGTGGGAGATCTTTCCATCTTCTAATTCTTCAAAGTCTTTCTTCAATGTTTGAAGTTTTCATTATAAAAGTCTTTTACCTTCTTGTTTAGATTTGTTTCTTGACTTTTTTTTGTAATGCTATTGTGGGGTTATTTTCTTCTTCTATTTCTTTTTTGGCATTTTCATTATTGATATATAGAGAGGCTAGTGACTTTTGTGTGTTGATTTTGTATTCTGCTATTTTCTTAAAGTGCTTATCAGAGCTAAAAGTTTTCTGGTGGAATCTTTAGGACACTTTAAGTGTTAGGATCATGTCATCTGAAAATTGGGATAATTTCTTTTTGTTGTTATACTCTTAGCTGGCTTCTGTATCAGGGTGATGCTGACATCATAGAATGACTTAGGCAGTGGCCCTTCTCTTTGTAGTTTATGGGACAGTTTGAGGAGTGTTAGCTTTGGGTCTTCTTTGAAGGTCTGGTAGGACACACAGCAAGATCATCAGGTCCTGGGCACGTCTTTGCTGGTAGACACTCCATTACTGGTTTACTTGTTTTGAATCTGTTTACTTGTTTACATGCTCTTGATTTAATTTTGGCAGGTCATAATTGTCTAAGAGTTTAACCAGTTCTCCTAAAATTTCCAGTTTATAATATGTTGGAATATAGGTTTAGAATATGAATAGTCAAAGCACTCATGAATGATCCTTCAGTTCTAATGGTAGAATCTATTATAATCTCTGTTCTCATCTCTGATTTTAACCATTTAGGTTCCCTCTCTCAGACTGGCTAAAGACTGATGTTGTCAGTATTTTCAAAGAACCAAGTCTTGGGTTGAATCTATGCAGAAGTAACAAAGGGTCAGCATTATCTCTTTCCTTCTGCTCAAGTTCAAAATCCTTTATGAGACAGATTCAAAATAACAAGAGTTAAAGCCCCCAACACACCCAGGAGCTAGCTGTTTGCAGGATGAGACTGAGCTCCGTGACAGCAGAGATCTTTTGAAAACTACATTCTAGAGATAAATTTGCCTACCCAATATAAAAGCTAAAAATTTGCCTGCTTCTGCCAGGGCAGGGGGCTTCTTTATAAAATGCATATCTTCTCCTCAGAAAAGAAGATCCTAAGTAGATACTTATAAGGAAGGGGATGAATTATATATACTCACTTTGTGAAAATCCCTGATACATGAGTTACTTATATGACTTACAAGTTATATGATTCATCACATACAGATATGCATGTTCACCACACAATTATAAGTGATACTGCTTATTATATATTTTTATTTGCTAATGATAAATCCAGAAGTTTCCACAGGCCAACCAACAAACCCACTGATTGCTAAAAAAAATAAAAATAAAAAAGCCAGCAACTTTAATAAGTGTACAGTAAAGCATCCACTAGGAAAGTATCCAAAGACAAAATATGCCATATTTAGTCTTGATTATATCTTGATAAGGAATTTCCTAGGAGATAGACATATGAGAAATGGCAAACAGATTAATCCCATTGTAGTCAAAACGACAGCATGGCTCTCTGCTACAGGGTGGGAGCATCTGTTACTGTTGTTTTTTTCATCTGGAATGGCTGCCCCAGAACAAAACAGGGTCATAGGATATAAACCCTGTTATACATTTGTGTAAACCTTTGGGGTAATTTTTTAAAAAAGTGCTCATTAGTTATTGTTAGTGACATTTGTTGGTGCATTTAACTCCTGTTGTCTTACAAAGGCCTGCACTCTGCTTCCTGACTCACAGTGTTTTCTATTCACCCCAGGGAATGTGTTGCCTAGAATCTATTCAGATTTTTTAAAAGGTTTTTATAATAACTCTCCAGCCTCTTTTAACATGAAGATTAATCTTGGGAGAGTACCAACAGCTGACCCTAATGCCACAGTGTGTGATGTATATACACCACACAGAGATGAAGAAGTATAACTCAGTGTGACGATGGGAACTTTACTCACATCTCCAAAAACATTCATTTTAACTGGTATGAACACTAGTCTCATGATGCCAAAATTCTTGGAAAAGAGAACGTGCATATTTAGTTTATTTTGGTCTAGTTTTATTTTATTCCCTTTCTTGGATTTTTTTTTTTTTTTTTTTTTTTTTTTGCTGGAAGAGTTTTGCTTGGTTATAATAAATGGAGAATAAAAGAGCTGTATCTGTGGGATACTGTACATAGACAACAACTGTGAACAACTTGACAAACAGCAAGGTCCCAGCAGAAATATGAGTATCTACAGGGACAAAAGATGTGTTGGTAGTTCTCGGTGACCATGGATCTTCTCTGAACTTTTTCTATTTCCAAAAACTAAGTGGATTTGAAAAAGAAGCCCCAGTTTGTAAAAAAACAAACAAACAAAAAAAAAACCCATAAAATTTGTCAGACTTATTTACTGAGTAGAGTGTGCTAAGTACTTGATTTTCATTATCTCACATTCAATATTTCCCCCACATCAATAAAATTCATTCCAATATAACCATAATTTTATAGAAGGGGAAACTAAAGAGATGAAATCTCACCACAAGACACAAATCTAACAGTATAGGGTTTGTGCTTAGATTCAGACACCCTGACTTCCATAGCATTTTTACTTTTGAGAGGATTCAAACAAATACAATTGGTATTCAGCTTTGTTTTTTGGTTAATAGAAGTCTTTCTGAGTTCTACTGAATATTAAGGGTTTAGGTAACAACAGAACTATTTGGAAAATTCTCCTCTTATTGAAGGCAAAAGCCTCCCCAGTTTATAGAATAGATTAGAAATGAAATCCACAAGACAGAGTTGCTTTCCACCGAGGGGCACATAATGGCTCTTGAGCAACAGCAAATTAGCCTCCACGTTGCTATGTGGAAAATGGCCCAACCCTGGGTTCCAAGCTTGGAGGATGTTTTATACACCCAGGGTTGGCATAAGACCCTGATCTCAATTACAAAGGCAAGACTTTCAAGGAGCCTGGTAACAACCTGATTCCTAATAGTACACTGCTAGGAGTGGACGGCCTGAGAATAGAATAGACTATCGCTTTGGGGTAAATTTATACAAAAATAAACTGAAAATTTGGACTCCTAATGGAAAATTCAAGACAAGAATTTCTTAATGAATTTCTATTTGAAAATGTTTGTCTTTCACAAAGAGAAGGAAACGTGAGATGCGGTGGTGGGAAAACAAGTCTCATAGACTCATTTTCAGCTGTGTGACACCGCTGTCTCAGAATCAAACAGGAGTCTGAGTCATCACTACGCGGGGTTCAGTCTGTCAGAGTCCTTTAGTTCCCTGCACGTAAACTGTTCTAAATAAGCCTTATTTGTTTGGAAACCTCCTATGGCTTAATTGGAAACAAACTGCCATGTGAGGTTGGAAGAAGATGCCTCAGAAATAATGTAGGAACATTTGATGGTCACGTCAAACTCCTGGTTCTGCTTCATGTATCATTAGAATAAAAACAAGCCTAGAGCTAAGAGGAACTTAGGAAGACATTTGTTTGACACAAATAGACTCAAGATTGGGTGGTTCAAGGGTTAGCTTTGGTGCTAGTTATTTGTGTTGTGTATCAAGGCCAGTCATCATTGTTTTCATTGAAAGTTCACTGAATTGTTGGGACTAGAAGTATGAGGGCGAGCACAGATGGTTTGGACAATGAGAAGATATATATATATAGATAGATTACTAGTCAAACCAGAAAACCAGCTGATATATAAATGGATAGAAAAATATTTATTTATTTAATAATTTGCTCACTGACAATTCCATACAGGCATACAATATGTTCTGGTTACTCTCATCTCCTACCTGCTCTATCAACTTCACCCTTCATATCTATTCAATAATAGACTAGCAGTAAGGAGTAGGGCCCCACGAGCCTTCCCCCATTCACGACTGACTGCTATCAGGGCCAGTCTTGTGTAGGCTCTGTGCAGCTACTGTTGAGTTCATGATTTGCAGCGGTTGTGTTGTGCCTAGAAGGCAACATTCTGAAGTCCTCCTCCCCATCTTTTGGTTCTTAGCATTCTTCTGGTCCCCTCTTCTGCAATGCACTCTGAGCCTTAAGCTGAAGTAGTATGAAATGTCTCGTTTAGGGAGAGGCTCTCAGCTGTCACTTATTCTCGGCACCTTTGGCAGCCACGAGTCTGCAGGTCACTACCCTCAGGCCTTTCTGACAAAGACTGAGAGTAGCCTTTTGTCTTGGGTATCATATTTATACATTTAGAAGGCATTTTAGCTTGATGGTATGAGAAAAATGTGTAAAATTGGTGAGTTTTAAAAATTAAGGTTTTCCTCATGAAGTACAAGCTGTCTCCCTGAGCTTCACTTAGCACGTAAGAACTCTAAACTAGACTTTTGTAAGTGTTCATACATGATGTATAAAACAAAAGATACAACGTAAATTCAATATGGAATCCCTAATATCCATGGCCTCCCTTCACTTCTCTCTCGTGATTTAGATGAGAGGCGTCCTAGGAGTTGGGGAGAAATTTGGTCTTTCAGGATTCTGAGGAACATAAGAAGGGAAATTTTTTTTCAACTATTTGAAACTGTGTTAACAATTCAAAATTGTACTGAGTTGCACACTGGTGACATCTCTACTTCTCTGGGTGTATGCTGTGCTTCCAAAAAACAAAAACAAAAAGCAAAACAAAAAACTAAGGAGCATATACTCGTGAAATAACCTAGTAGCGTGGACAATGTTTCAAGTGGAACTCTGCAGATAAATCCTGGTCTGTACCTCTGCTCCCCACTGCTGCCTCTGTTTGTCTTGATAGGGAGATATCACACATCGTATGCTGATGTGGATATTTCAAGAAGGGATCAGCGCTGCTGGTCATGGCAGCTGTTTGCTAGTAAGGAATGAGATCGGTGCTCCCTCTGGTCTCATAATCAATCCACATTTGTGAAATCCTAAAAAAAATACAGAGCTCAGGGCAGACCTGCCAAGAGGGAGTTTGAGAAACAAAGGCAAAGAGGATATGAATACCTGGAATTCTGGAGAATGTACCTTTCCTATCGAAAAGGTCTCCCAGAAGACTCAGGCTGGAGTTCTGTTTAGGGTGTGAGTGGATGACAGGAGCATGAGATCTAAAGAAACTGTATGGATGGGTTTGCAAGATTTGAGGAAAACAAACCACAGGAACTGGACACCTTTGTAAGCTTCAATACAGATGAATAACAAATCTTTAGTGTGAGCACGCCTCATTAAACATATGGGGCAAACAAATAAATAATTGTTCCTCTAGTTGAGATTTAAATAGGTGTCCTTTATGGTACCTGAGTGTGGGCTAATTGGATGTGTGGGTGCCTTTTGGGAAATTGTTGGGAGGCCCTGTTGGTCAGAGGTTGCAATCTACCACGGCGTGGCAGCTCTGAGGTCAGCACAATATGGAGGACTCCCTCTCCCCCAGCAAGGGCTTCCTGCTCTCTACTTAACCTTATTTGGAGAATGTCTCTAGACCCTGATGCCTGACTTACCTCAAAGATAACCCTTGACACAGTTCCCTGCAAATGCTCTTCCCCAGCCGCCCATATGG
This sequence comes from Peromyscus leucopus, assembly GCF_004664715.2. Classification (NCBI taxonomy): domain Eukaryota; kingdom Metazoa; phylum Chordata; class Mammalia; order Rodentia; family Cricetidae; genus Peromyscus; species Peromyscus leucopus. Next base: position 43,589,486 of record NC_051063.1, read on the forward strand.
TAATTAGGTGACATGCTCTTGCTATTTCGATAGGGTCGTGCTGCTGCTACTAATCCAGCTGTATGATAGGAACATGCCACTTAATGCAGATTAGATGGTTCCTCAACTATGGTCCCCAGTCTTATATATCCCTATACTCTGGCTTAAAGTTAAGCTGCTTCACTGAAGCTGTCTTCAGGGAGGCTATTTCCATCATACTCACAGGCCATACAAAGCTCTCTGTCGTTGCTTCTACCATTTTGTCCTCATGGACTGGTGGCCAGCAGACAGACCCCAAGGAAAAAGGAGACCCCCACAGGGAATTAATTTGCTTCTGTCTATGAGTTGTTAATAAATAGAAATAGTATTCAAGGTTCAAAAATCTAACATCACCCACTTTGTTTTGATTCATTTATTTTGTGCATAAGTCATTTTACTTTAAAATCTACACATGATTATAATATTAAGTATGTTTTAATGATTAAGATGTTCTTAGTGGGGCTGCAGAAATGGCTAAGCAGTTAAGAGCACTGACTGCTGTTCCAGAGGACACAGCTCTATTCCCAGAACCCACGTGGCTCCTAACAACATCTATACTCCAGTTCCATAGGATCCAGCCCCCTCTTCTGGTGTCTGCCAACCCAGGCAGGCACAGAGTATACACAGACATTCATGCGAGCAAAATACCTATATGCATAAAATAAAAATAAATATTTTTAAAAGGACAGGATCAGTAGGCATGGCAAAATAAGAACTTCCCCAAGTATGCTCTGCTCCCTAAAAGTAACAAGAACACTGGCAAAGATCAAAAAGTCAACATTTTCATAACCAGAAGTTGACTGCACAGTCACAACAATGCAAGGAGTTTCTATTTAAGATAAACCGTTGAATTCGTGGTTTCATTTACATTATGCCCCACCCCCTCTGTTAAGCTCTACGTACAAGTCTTAAAGAGGAACATACCCCCACACACACCTCCTCCCCTGCCTCAGCAGCACCCCAGCAATGGGTGGGGTGATAGGATGAACCTGGAGCTCCTAAATGTAACGTTCACTGGAGATTGTTGTCCTTTGAGTTGTCTGAGGTTTTTTTTTTTTTTTTTTTTTTTTTTTTAATAATGCCTACAGTCAGGGCCTGTCTCAGTGACATAACTAAGGCCTCTTTTACTTTGAATAGCCTTTGTCATGGAGGTGGCAATTGCTTAACATCGCTGTGATAATATTGGAGCGAACAAGAAATTTACCAAAATATTTCACAGGACGAAATGAGGAACCATGAAAAACTCTGGACTCTGATTGTGTACAAGGTTGCACACATGCCCAAAATGTGTCCTTCCTTCCTCCTCCTCCTCTTTTCTTTTTTTTTTTTTTTTTTTTTTTTTTTTTTTTTTTTTTTTTTTTTTTTTTTTTTTTTTTTTTTTTTTTTTTCTTCTTCCTTCTTCTCTTCTTCTTCTGAGACAGGGTTTCTCTGTGTAACACCTCTGGTTGTCCTGGAACTTGATTTGTACACCAGGCTGGCCTTGGACTCACAGAGATCCACCTGCCTCTGCTCCCCCAGTGCTGGGATTAAAGGCGTGCGCCACCACCGCCCTGGGCTAAATAAAATATGTCCTTCTTATACTGTCACCACTACCTGAGCTTGAGATTGCCCATTATCAGGAAGAGAAGACTAAGGCAGAGCTCAAGCTGCCTGCCTGGGCGTGAGAGATATTCTCCAAAGCACACAGACAGCATCAGTCATGGAGAGATTTAGTGTATCCATACAGTTAAGAAAATTTCTGTTAAATCATTAGCCAAACAATGAAAGACTTCTGTGGTTAAAGATGACAAGGAATAAAGGCTTCGTAGACTTGAGCTGAGGAAAGCTATGGGAAGAAATGACAGTAACAAGCTGGGCGGCGGCGCGGCAGCGGCGCGGCGGCGGCGGCGGCGGCGGGGCGGCGGCGCACGCCTTTAATCCAGCACTCGGAGGCAGAGCCAGCAGATCTCTGTGAGTTCGAGACCAGCTGGCTACCAAGTGAGCTCAGGAAAGCGCAAAGCTACACAGAGAAACCTGTCTCGAAAAACCAAAAAAAAAAAAAAAAAAAAAAAAAAAAAAAAAAAAAAAAAAAAAAAAAAAAAAAAAAAAAGAAAGAAAGAAAGAAAGAAAGAAAGAAAGAAAGAAAGAAAGAAAGAAATGACAGTAACAAGCCCAGAGGAACTCAGAGGTGTGATTGCAGAAGCTGCAATATATTTTTAAGAGCCCGGTTCTCGGTAAAAAGTCAAAGGCAAGCAGAAGCCAGGAAGTTTGGTCTTTGAGGGGCAGGGACGGTAAGGAGTGTTCAATATGGACTGTTGATTAACAGGCTCGGATGTGGGAACTCACAGGCGAAGCATTTAGAGCAGCAATTATGTAAAGAACTAAAGGGTAGGGTGAGAGAGGTCTTACTAAACAGAAAATCTCAGGGGTTAGAAACATTACAAATAAATGGAAATTGTAGAGTTTGAAGGCATGAAATGAGAATGAAAAAGGCAGGAGAGAGGACTAACGGCAGATTCGTGCCTGCAGAGGAATGAATTGGCCAGGTTTAAAATCATATGATGGAGATAACCCAACCTTTGGAATAGCAATGCAGAAATAGATAGCCTCGGAGACCTGTGACGAGTCATCAGCCTACTGACAGGTATCTCAGAAGGCTAGGAGAGAAAGAAAGAGGTACAAAGAATGTTTTTAAATGACCCACACTTCTAAATTTAACAAAAAAATTCATGTAAAGAAGCAAAACAAGTTGCAAGTAGGAAGGTTTGAAGTGGTCCCTACTTCGTGTATCATAACCAATGTGTTCAAAGACACAGGAAAAATGTCAGCAAGATGGTGAGAAGGGGAGAGGGGAAGGGAGTGGGAGAGAGGGGAAGGAAGAGGAGGAGAGGGGAAGGAGAGGGGAAGGAGAAGGAGAGGAGTTCCTAGTCCACATATGGTGACTGGAAAAAAATCAGATTTTGGCTAAAATTTCTGGAGCCCTAAATTATCCACCCTTTGGCAGCTCCACTGCATTAATTTATGGGCACCTTGTGGGACATCCTGCTGTTTATTCAGCCACCTGTGCAGGGTGACAGGAAGGAGTCATGGGAGCCTGATAAGGCTGGAAGACCCAGAGGTCACTCCCTAGGGTGACAAGCACTAGGAGGTAGATGTAACTTTGGACTTAGTAAGTGCATAAGCTGAGAGACAAGGAACAGCCTGAACCAGAAATTTACCATCGGAGCAGTCATGGATGGGAACCTTTGAGTTCTCCAGACGGTCTGAAGAACATGCTGCAGTCAACTCTCATCCGGGGAGAATACTGAGAAAACACAGGGAAAGGCCACCAGCATAACACACGGTTCCTCTTCAGGTTTGGTCCTAAAAATACACACTCCATCCAGCAACTGTGTTTCTGTTAGGACCTGCTCTTCTTAAAGGGAAATTTCATATGCAGTTACTTCCCTTAAGGAGGAATTCTAGGTTCTCATATGCCTCGTTTCAAATAATACAGCAAAGTATTTTTCACAATGTCACCCTCATCTTATTTATTGCCACCTAAAACTTTGAACAACTCCCTGCTAATAATCTTTTAGTCACTGGGAAATATCACTTATTTATCTTTCCTACTTTAAAATGGCTTTGGCAAGCTTAGAGACAAACATATACCCCATGAATAGCAAATGCAGAGGATTTCTTAGAATGTGTTCTTAGAGTAACATCATTTGGTAGCCCTGACCTTTTGTTCCCTACCTTGTTTGAAGCAAAGGGTGTGGGTCTGCACATGTCCATTAAGTGGGCATCATGGTCACAATAGCAATGGCAAAGGGAAGGGGAAGATGCTGGAACTCTGTATCATGAATCTTAAAAGGTCTTATTAATAAAAACAAACCAGGAGCCAGGTACTGGGGTGAACGCAGAGAAGCAGAACAAGCCACAGCCACCTCACCTTGCCAATTCCTCAGCTGATCCTGTTTCCTCTAACTGGAATCCTCTCAGTCCTCATCTAGAATGAATCTCAGCTGAACTGCTGCTCAAAAGCCTAAAAGCTTAACAGGCTCTAGTTTCTGGTCCTCATGTCTTATATACCTTTCTGCTTCCTGCCATCAATTTCTGGGATTAAAGGTGTGTGTCACCATGCCTGGCGTTTCCAGTGTGGCTTTGAACTCACAGAGATCCAAATGGATCTCTGCCTCTAGAATGCTAGGATTAACGGTATGAGTGACACCATTTTCTGGTCTCTATGTCTATCTAGTGGCTGTTCTGTTCTCTGACCCCAGATAAGTTCATTAAAGTACACAATGTATTGGGGGACACAGTATTGCCACAGTCTCTGATGGTAAGGTTTCAAAGACCTGCTCCACACGAGGCATCCTCCCCTTCTGCTGAGCACTAGAAGGCTTGACCGCTTTTGTCACTGATAACTGAATCAGCATTTCTCAACACTTAGTCAGTGGCAGCGGAGGGTTTTACAATGGAAAGCATTGTCAGGAAGGAAACACACCCCCGCACACGCCACCATTGCGATCACAAGAGGGGTGTGGAAACTGTACAGATCAGGGAAGATGAGTGGTGAACTAAGTAAGACTCCCAGGTAGATGATAGGTCTGATTTGTTTCTCTTGAGAAATAAAGTAACATGAAATAAGAAAAATGTGAATATGAAAAAGTTCTGAACACATGGACTTTTAAAACTGTCTTGCAAGCAAACTGGGACTGTACCTCTGGGGGGGGGTGCGGGGGAGACTGAGAACTTTGAAAACCTATCCAGTCCGTGACAACATGGCTAAGAAAAGCCTATCTGCAGGTCTAACAAGTGTCAACAGATCCTGAAAGAAGCCTAGGATCTGGGAGGGGAAAAAGGAAATGTATACAATTCAAAACATATCAAAGTCCATGCCATATGAGAAGAAAGGCCTCAACTCTTCACTGTCTTCAAGGGTGCAAAAAAGGCAAAGTGAAATGTTTGCATTAAAATTAGTTTAAGGTTTGTGAAATTCCAAGGGCAAACTCAATATAGTTCTTGAGGAATATTTCTCTAATTCAGAGGGCATAGGATTCACACTCTCCACCATCACCCCGCCCAATCTCAACCGCTAAGTTTATTTTCCTGTTGTTGTGATAAAAACACCCAGACAAAAGCTACCTAAGGGAAAAAAGATTTACTTGACTCAGAATTCCAGGCTACTGTCTGTCACTGCAGGGAAATCAAGGTTGGCAAGAGCTTGAAGCAACTGGTCACATCCTGTCCACAGTCAAGAGCAGAGAGAGCAATATATTAATGCATATATGCTCATGTTCAGCTTTTCTTCTCTACTGTTAAATATTCCAGGATATCCTGTCAAGGAATGCTGCCACCTACAGTGAGCAGGTCTTCCCATCCATCAATATAATCTTCTATAGACATGTCTACAGGCCTACCGCCTCTAAATAGTCCTTCAGTGAGCCTCCCTTCCCAGGTGACTCAAGATCGTGTCAAGTTGGCAATTAAAACAATTGCATTTATAAGAGCATTCCACATTGCTTGAGGAAGCAATCGGCCTTGAAGGAGATGACAGATGTCAGAAGCAAGAGAAACAGTATTTTCATGATGTGGAGAAAATATAACAATCTATGAAACTAAAACAGAAGTATGCTTAAAATAATTAAAGGCTACAGTAGTATGTAAGAAAATAGGCAGGAAACAAATAGATCTTCTGGAATAAAATTCTGCTTAAATTTCAGATTAGACACTAAAGCATGGATTAGTGAACTGGCAGATAGATTTTGAATGAATGGCTGGCAAAGCAGCCAGAGATAAAGAGATGGGCATTCTGAAACAGAGGTAGGATTGCCAGAACCCCAAACGTAAGCACAGCTTCTGGGTCTAAACACAAGCCTAAAATAACAGAAAAATGACATGAAGCACGTAGAAATGGGGGAAACTGCTTATAGTTTTGACCAAAATACAGTTTTGATTATTTTATGGTTTGCCTCTAAAATGCCCCTCACAAGCTTGTTTTAAATGCTCAGTCTCCAGTTTCCGGTGCTACTTTGACAGCTGTGGAGCCTTTAGGAAGAGGGGTCTGTTAGAGGAAGTAGATCTCGAGGGGTAGCTCTGTCAAGTATTTTGTCCCAGCAATGAGAAAAATAACTAATGCAATGGCAGGGGAGGGAGTGTCATATGTCTTCACTCTGCTCAGCAGTGTCACAATTTATAGCAGATTAAAAAAAAAAAAAGCATGAGGCAATATGCGTATGGAGATGGTCTTTCTTCTGACCCTGGGGATCCCACGGGTGGCCCATCTTCATTTCCAGCATGGAAATTTCATCCTTAGGATGCCATTACCATAGAAATATGAAACAATTAGGGAGAAGGCTAATCTAATATGTATCTGCCATACCTAGCCTGTTAAACAGGAAGTGCACTAGAAAATCAAGTAGCACTAAATAAGCAGGAGAGTCTCTAAGACTCTTATGGACATCTCAAGGAAGGTGGACATTGGTCTTCTGTAGAACTGCATGAAAATTATGTGTGGAACACAAGAAAGGGGGAAGTTTGGGGATCATGTCTGTATTTCAGAAACATGGGCCTCAGAGAGAATTCTTTATTGTCCATTGGACAAGAAGGACAGAGTAAAAAGAATAGGGAGGATCTGGAGAAGAGACAACCTGAGACATTTTCAAAATGAAGGAGTAGCAAAAGGAAGTATTTACACTAGACTGGGTCTCTAATAAGGTTTGAAACAAAAGTTGCCCCTGGACACAAGGCTGAACACTAAACATAAGAAACATTGCTGGTTAGGAACACTTTGTTTGCTTTTATTTTTTTCATCTTCTCACATTTCAGCTATTTCTGGTTCTACATTAAAATTATACTCTTTATTCATGTCTTTCTGAAGTTGAAAACTTACACAAAACCAAAATTAGTTACTAAAGTAAGAGTTGGAACATTTTCAATGTCCTTTTCTCCATCATAGATAATTCATTTTTTAAATTTAATTGATTTATTTGTTTTACATCCCGACCACAGTTTCCTCTCCCTCTTCTTCTCCCATTATCTCCCTGAATTTTCCCCTCTGCAGCCCCCCCCCCCAAATCACTCCTCCTCTGTTTCTGTTCAAAAAGGGGCAGGCCTCCCATAGGTATCATCAACAAAGCATGGCATATTAAGTTACAGTAAGACTAAGCACCTCCCCCTGTATTAAGGCTGGACAACTCAGTATGAAGAACAGGTTCCCAAGAGCCAGTCAAAGCATTCGGGACAATCCCTGTACCTACTGTTAGGAATCCCACAAGTAGATCAAGCTATACAACTGTCACATATATGTATTGGGCCTAGGTTAGTCCCATGCAGGCTCCCTGTGTTGGGAAATATTATTTTAAGGTGTGTTACTTTTGTTTATGTTGCATTTGTTTAACTCTGTGAAGCTGTGTTACTTTGCCTATCTAAAATACCTGATGGTCTAATAAAGAACTGAATGACCAACAGCAAGGCAGGAGAAAGGATAGACAGGGCTGGCAGGCAGAGAAAATATATAGACAGAAAAATCTGGGAAGAGAGAGATTGGGGAAGGTGCCAGAGAAGGAGGAAGACATCAGGGGCCAGCCACCCAGCTACACAGCAAGCCACAGAGTAAGAGTAATATTTACAGAAGTAAGAGAATGGGAAAGCTCAGAGGCAAAAGGTAGATGGGACAATTTAAGGAAAGCTGTCAAGAAACAAGCCAAGTTATGGACAGGAATTTATAAGCAAGTTAAGTCTCTGTGTGGTTTATTTGGGAGCTGGGTGGTGGGCCCCTCAAAAGAGTAAAAAACAACCAACATCCTTGGTTGTCGGTTCAGATTCTGTGAGCTCCTATGAGCCCAGGTTAGTTGATTCTATGGGTTTTCTTGTGATGTCCTTGACCCCTCTGGCTCCTACAATCCTTCTTCCTCTCTCTTCGGTAGAATTCCACAAGCTCTGCCTAATGCTTGGCTGTGGATCTCTGCACACAGGTAATTCTTTATCTTTGTTTACTCCTTGGGACTCAGCTTGCTGCCATCCTGGATCTTTTCTGCCTAACTGAGGTCTGAGACATCTGCCTTCTCTCTTCTCTGTGGCTCGTTGAGAAATGTCACTGTTTCCTTATCTTTGTTTGCAAAGGAAATGTTTTTTTTTTTTTAGTTTGTTTAGTTTTGGTTTTCTCTTTCCTTCAAGGCCAAGATTACTTCCACAGAGCCCTTTCAGAAACAAAACATCTCACCTGCTACAAATTCTGTCACTACTCCCAGGGATGACATTTCTGCTGCAGGTTTTTTTTTGTTTGTTTTTGTTTTTTTTTTTTTTTTTTTGTTTTGTTTTTTGGTAGTTTTTGGTGACAACCATTTTTCCCCCTTAATGATCAACTTCTCTGTGTAATGGGATCACCAGCTTTTTATCATCTTGATTCCCGATGTCCTGTGCTGGATACTGTATTTGGCTTTCTCTCCCCACCATCAAGCATTAAACATAGTCCCCAGTGCAATGGTGGTAGGAAGTGGAGTCTAATGATAGCTGGTTAGACCCTGGAGGTGGGGGTGAATGAATGGAATTATCACTACAGTAGATTCGTTATCATAAACGAGGATTCTCTATGAAAGGAGGGTTGGCTCCTCTTTCTTCCCCCCTTTTCCTACTATCTCTCTACCTCCTTCCCCCTTCCCTTTCTACCTCCCCTTAAGAAAGCTCTTCCTGGGAATTCTGGGAAGTGGAAGGCTGAGGCAGAGAGACACTGCCAGCCACCACCATGAGAAGATGTTAAGATACTGGTAAGCCACGAGCCACGTGGCAACTTATAGATTAATAGAAATAGGTTAATTTAAGATATAAGAACAGATAGCAAGAAGCCTGCCATGGCCATACAGTTTGTAAGTAAAAAAAAAAAAAAGAAAAAAGAAAGCTCTTCTCAACCCAACCCTGGATATTAGCCCAGACTCTAGTACTGTGAGAAATGAATGTACATTCTTTATAAATTACCCAGTCTTGAGTAATCTCTTACAGCAGCTCAAAATGAACCAAAAGTCTGAACCAGCCTTAGAGTGGTACCTAGAAATGGGTTAAGGATGCTTATGCGCATGTTACTTGAAAACTTCAAAAGAAAAAAAAAAAAACAGAAGTCTAGAGGATGTGCTATGTTTTAGAACATATGAAAATGGAAAATCACAGAAGCTACATCAAAGCTACCCATCAAAACATACAAGGATGTTTATACTCCTGTATTGTAAACAAGGAAACCGAAGCCCCCAACATTCGGTTATGTCTCTGAGTTTGCTTCACTAGTAAGTAGTTCAACTGGCCTTCAACCCCCTTTCTGAGTCAAAAGACCATTTTCTTTCAGTTCTACCACAAAAGCTACACAGTTTCCCTTTCAGTTTAATGTATTTCATTTTAGCTTAAATGGGAAAAAAAAATTAAAGGGTGTTGTAACTACAAACACTTGGTATTTGTTCCTATGTGACTGGCACTTAATTCCTCCTTACAATAGAGGAATCAGAGGGTCATCGGGGAATGAATGTATGTATTTCTTTGATTACAGCTTTATTGTCTTTGTTATAGATCAGCATGTGAAATACCTAGTGATATGACTTCTGCAATTACAGAAATTAGGTTGGCGTTGGCCTCCTCCGTAGTAAATGAGGTGGATTTCTCATAGCCCAGGTTACTTCCTGGATATGGTGTTCAGCTATGTTATCAGCCAACAGCACCACCTTATTAGGACTGAACAACATCCTTCTAGAGACGGTCTCCTCAAAGCTCCTGCTGATAGATTTACCATTTCCCCAATTCATCAACCCTCTAGTGTGTCTAAAGAAAAGCCACAGGGGACCTTGCTTTATAGTACAGCAGGTGATCAGAAGTGGTATGGAACCATTAGTGGGGGCATTTTTTAAATGTATTCTTTCAATAAACACTTAGGCACCTGTCAGATAGCCATGTTGTGCTAGGCTCTGGGGATAGACCAATAAGAGACACAATCCTGATCCTCATGTGGTAGGGAAGGAAGTCAGTATGAAACAAATACTGTGAATTATACAAATGACCTCCCTTTTCATCTCAAGCTTACTTTGTTGTACACAACTCATCTTTCTTCTTTCCAATAAATGATCTGTACCAAAAACATCAGTGGATAGCACAGATGCTGACCAAGATTTTGTGCAGCAAAGTCCCACATGAAATCTCCTATATCAATCTTGTAACAAAGCCCTGTACAAAACTCCACAGAAAGATCACATCTCAGCAAAATACTTGAAAGTCTATGAAATTTCTGATCTCCAATTTAGATGTTTTGATGTCCCTGTGCCCTGTCCTGACCTGCAGTCTTGTGTCTCCTTCCTATCCCTCCCCCCTGCCCAGGTCTTTCCTTTACCTACCTCTGCTCCCACACCCATCTTGGTGAGAAATGCAGCTTTACTCTGAGTCTCCTGCCAACTTCTCAGGCTGGCAGCCGCTGTCTTCAGCAAAAGACAGGCCCATCAGCAACTGGAGCCCACCATGGATGCTTGGGAGTGGGAGGAAATTGTTCATGATAGCAAGAACTGATGTGCTACAATTAAATAGGTCATTGTATATCGTTGTGATTGTTGGCTAGAGGGAAAGATGGGCGTGCTCGGAGACTGAGGAAAAGGCCAGCCTCGTGAGATGGCCAAGAACAGCCCATTTTGCTGCAGCTGGCTACTGTGTCGGGTCCCAGCCTTCTGAGTCAGCCTGTGCCTAATTAGGAGCAGTCCTGACCTCTGCCTGAATACTGCTCTGGAGGAGAGTCTTCCTGAATGACTCCATTCACAGGGGATGAGACACTGCCCCTCTCCGCTTGGAAGTGGAATAAAACAACTGACTCACGTTTCACGCTCCCGTTGTTGCCAGGCCTGGATGAAAATGTCGGTTACTCAGATGTGGGCTACAGTTGACTCTGCTTTGTGAAACTGAGTGAATTGGCAAGCAAGTGAAGATCCAGGTACCCAGGAACACATGGACATACTGAATCCAACTCTGTGTCCTGCATACTGTGTCAAGCCCTAGCATGGGGCCAGTCCTCCATGTGGTGGTCTGTGCTCACCGTTACCCAGGCCCTGAGGAGGTCCTGTAGATTCTGAAGATTCTCACACTGGACCTCATCCTCTCTTGATGTCTCCTGGATCAAGTATGAGTGCTAGATATCCTCTGGACAGAAATAATATCATAGGTCAGAGGCAGTCAGAAGGTACCATGTGCAGAATCAGAGTGTGAGAAATCACAGCAAAGACGAAGATCAAGGATGAAGTTAGGAGCCAACCCAATCACCAGGGCTAAAAGCAAGAGTGGTCCCCAGAGCTGGCTCATTAGAACAAGCTGGTGCCTGTGGACTGCGGTGAGGGGCGGAGGGCAGGTGACAAGGACTGTGTGACTTCTGCTGTCTAAGGAAGGCAGTCAGTAGCATCCCACTTTCTTCTTTTGGTGTTACTTTGTACCCACGTCTCCATGTCATTTCATATTGGAAACATGGTAGCTCTACCAGATCCTCCCCCCCCCAAAAAAAAAGACCTATAATTTATATATGCACTGCTTTGTCATCATGGGTATTGTCAATGTGTTCTGGGATCTCGCCACAAAATACATAACATCTCAACAAGTCCACTGGACCATACTGAGGTGACAGGTTGCCTTCAGCCCCATCCTTATTATCAGCAGGGAGTCCATACCTTCTCCCCCAGACACATGGTTGGTTCCAACAAGTGATCCTGTTTTTTAAAAAAGTATCTTGTCATGAAAAAGATCCAGATCACTTTTGAGCCTTTCTCTCAGTGTTCACAATACTAAGAACTGACCAGTTAAACTTTTTTTTTTTTTAAGTCAAGGTTTCTCTGCATAGTTTTGGTGCCTGTCCTGGATCTCGCTCTGTAGCCTAGGCTGGCCTTGAACTCACAGAGATCTGCCTGGCTCTGCCTCCTGAGTGCTGGGATTAAAGGCCTGTGCCACCACCGCCTAGCCAGTTAGACTTTTTTTGGGTAGATATTGCATCAACTGACACTGACCAGGCTCGTGGGTTAAGAAATCATAGCTGGTCATAATGCACACCTGCACTTGTGGAGCCGAGGCAAGAGGATTGCTGAAAGTTTGAGGGTAGCCTGGACTACACAACGAGATTCTGTCTCAAATAACAAAAACAAATCATGGGGGAAATTATTTTCACAGTATCTATGTGTTACAAAAACCTTCATTGTTTTATGGAAATGGGAGCTACATGTCAACGGCATTAAAGTAACTTGGTCAGAGTCATTCAACAAACATTTGGCAGTACCAAAACCCAAACCAAAGTCTGGTTGGGACCCATGTCCATAACCACTGTAGTGGTTAATCTTTATTGTTAAATTCATTGGATTGAGAGGCATCTAGAAGATCAGTGAAACACGCTTTTGGTTCTGTGAGTGGACTTTAAGACACAGCTAGCTTATGAGATTTTGGATCTAATGAATGGATTGATCCATTGGTGGATTCAAATTTGAATAGACTATTGGGAGGCAAGAACACTGTGGGAAGACATATCTTAGCCGTGGCCCTTTCTGGATGCCATGAAGTGATCAGCTCTGCTCTGCCATGCCCTCTGCCGTGATGTCCTGCAAGAAACAATACAGTCACTTGACCATGGACTGAAACATCTTAAACCATGAGCTAAAATAAATCTGTATTGCCTGCAGTGATCAGTTTTACTAACTTGACATGAACTAGGATTTGGGTAGGGAATCTCAACGGCGAATCATTTACAGTAGGGATCTCAATGAGGAATCATCTACAGTAGGAATCACATTGGTTACCTTACTTGAGGTAAGAGGAGGTGCCACTGTGGGTGGCACCATTCCCTGGGCAGGGAGTCCTGGGTTGTGTAACCGTAGAGAAAGTGAAGTGAGTACTAGCATGCAGTGTTAATTCATTGCTCTCTGCTCTTGACTATGGATATCATGTGACCAGTTCCTTCAAGTTCCTGCTGCCTTGACCCCCTTCAGTGAAGTCTTATAACCTGGAGTTGTGGGTCAAATAAACCTCCCTTTAGGTGCTTTCATCAGAGTGTCCTGTCAGCAACAGAAAAAGAAACTGCAATTCTGCATTTTCAGTTGTTTCACACAGGGATGTCACGACGATGGAAAGTCTAACCCAGCCGTTCTGCTCTTTCCCGAGAATGTGCACTCACTCTCAGAGGGGTGTTCTCTTCTGTCCCTGGTTCTCAGTGCACGGACACTGCACTGTGGCTGTCCCTCTTCAGTGAGCAATAAGCAAAACACCTTTCCTGTCATTGGTCATCTATACCAGAAGAATTTTATCATGACCACTCTGCTCCTTGCTCTTCTGTCCCTGATCAAACCAAGCTAGAGTCCAGACCAAGTTGTAGATTCTTGTCTTAAATATAACCTCTCCAGGAGATGGAAACCTACCTATTACTTAGATGATCCTTTAGAAAAATGAGTTCTGAGGCCAGAGAGATAGCTCAACCTTTAAAGACTCAGGCTCACAGCTGGAGAAATCAGTTCTGGTGCTGGGAGTTTGGTTCAGTAGGAAAGTACTTGCCATGTAAACCTGAGGACCTGAGTTCAGATCCCTAGCAACCACATACAAGCCAGGCACAGCAGTGTGCACCTGTGATCTTAATATTAGGGAGACAAAGACAGGCAGATCCTTGGAGCTTGGTGACCAGCCAGCCTCGCTGTATCCATAAGTTCTGGATGCAGTGCAAGACTCTATCTCAAAAGACATGATGGAAAGAAATTGAGGAAGACATTGTCCTCTGGTCTCCACAAACACATGTACAAATGTTCACACATCCAACACCCTGCAAAAATAATAAATAAATAATATCAATCCTTAAGAATAAAAAAGAAGGAAAAAGCAACGATCAATTCTATCTAAGCCTGATCCAACTTAAACCTTGAGTTAGGTCAAAGTGCAAGCCAGAGAGAGGAACCACCTCACAGCCCTCAATAAAATATATTTTAAGGGTCTGGGGAAATGGCTCAGTGGTTAAGAGCACTTGCTGATCTTCTAGACGGCCGGAGTTTGGTTCCCAACACCCACATGGTGGCTCACAACCATCTGTTCCAAGGGATCTGACACCTCCTGATGCACACACAAACAGGCAGGCAAAACTGCCATATATAGATAAAATCAGATTTATTTTAAGTAAACTGAACTGTAGTAAGATGTTGAGTAAGGCTTTTCCTGTTGTTGTTGTTGCAAGGCGATAAGTAGCCTGTATCATACAGGGAGCCTACTCAAAAGCAACTGCAGCCAGGCACCTCCTTGGGGAAAATGAGAACAGCTGATTCACTCAGTTACTCAGCAAGGATGTAGTTTTCTCCTACCTCTGTGGATTATGTCCTTCACCACAGAAAACAGTTCTGAGCCTGGAGATGTCAGACTCATAGTTGGAATGCCACAGCTCCCCTTCTGTCCGATCCAGGCTTATTTAGTGGAGCTGTTATGCCCAGAGTCTGTCAGAGGAGAGGGGACCAGACAGAATCTACACCCTGGGGGAGTCTGTCCACTCACTCTCAGATGTGACAAACTCAGGTGGACTTCCTGAAGGGAAATGATCCTCAGAATGTATCTGACACAAGACACCTTGCTAGGGGACCCTGCTTAGGGGGTCTGGCCATTAGGAGAGAGACCTTACAAGTAGGAAGCTACAGGGGGGGCAAGTGGGAGCCTCAGTGGGTTAAAAACGTCAGTTCCCGTATGCTTGCTATTGTTGTGGTCTTTACCATACTGAAGAGCTTTGTCCCGGGAAGGCCATCCTGCGAGGCTCTGAAGAAGCCGCACACATTGCTACGGCCAGGATGACATATCTGAATTCAGTGGGCACCATCAGGACTCCAAGAACTGATCCTATCCTTTTGCCAGGGCTGCTGTAACAGAATACTGACAGTCTTCGAGAAGCAGAAATTAATATTCTGACAGTTCTTGAGACTATAATTTCTAAATCAAGAGCTGGTTTGCTCTGAGGCCTGACTTCTTGGCCTTCCAGAGCCCTCTCTATACAGGCTATCTATCTTCATTTGGTCAAGTTTTCTATCATGAAGATACCAAGTAGATTGGGTTAAGGCCCACTCTAAATTTATCTCTATTTTAAGTGCGTGTATATGCGTGCGTGCGTGCGTGCGTGCGTGCGTGCGTGCGTGCGTGCGTGCGTGTGTGTGTGTGTGTGTGTGTGTGTGTGTACATGTGATCACAGTGCTGTGAGGCCAGAAGGGGTTTGAACCTCCTCCAGCTAGAGTTGCAGGCAGTTATGAGCCACCTGACATGGCAGCTAGGTCCTCTACAAGAGCAGCGCATGCTCTGGACTGCTGAGCCATCTCTCCAACCCCATAAGGGTCCCTCTACTAGCTCACTTTTTAACTTATGCAACCAGTTAAAAGCTACTTGGAGTGTCCCTAACACGGCAGTCTGCTTCCCCACCACTAAGAGGTAAATGAACCCAGAAGTCATATTTAGCCAGAAACCATTTTGTCCCCTAGACATTTGGCTATGTTTAGAGTCATTTTTTATCGTTCCAACTGGAGGCGAGGACATTCCTGACATCAAATTTGTAGAGACTAGCATGGTGCTAAATGTCTTACACCATACAGGACCACTCCTCACAGCTGCATTTGGGCAAAATATTAAAAGTCCTGCGATTGACTGGAGTGGGTGTTGAATGTTGGCAGCATCCTTCATATGCACTACCCCACGCCTCCTGCCAAAGAGTTCTTACCTCTCTGTCTTGTTGCTAATGAAACTGAGGCCCAGTGGTTTGCTCCAAGTCACACCACACAGCAAGTAAGGAGAGAGGGCAGACTTGAGCACAGGTCAGTCCAGCGCCCTTCCAGGCTCTTCCAGCACAAAGCAGGAGCAGAGGGAGTTGAAGAGAGCCTGGTCGAACGGAGGAAACAGGGATGGGGGATGCCCTCCCTGCCAGGAGTATCCCAAATGCCATCCTTGCCACCTCATTTGCAATCTACAAAGAGGAGAAAGTGGGAACGCGAGCGGGTTCTGCTCTCTTGGCAAAGACAGCTTGGCAAGGCCCCGTTCTGCATCAGAGATGATGGAGCTGTGAGTCTCTGCGGTCCCAGGAAGCCACGGTGCCTATACTGCTGAGTTCTCGCCCATCTGCCTGCGGCTCCAGCTGTGTTCCCAGTGAATCACCGCTGACTGCGCAGAGGAGCCAGGCCAAGATCCTCTCTATTCTGCCTTCAGTAAGGCAGGCCTGGTCTCCTTCGTGCCCTGAGATTTACTACCAATAAAGTCCCCTTGTGAATCCGTCCAATAAGTGTAATGTACATTCCCTATAAGGTCTACCTTGTCATGCCCTCCCCTTTCTTTCAATCATTTCTTTCTTTCTTTTTTTTCCCTCTATCCCTTCAATCAAATTCTGAACATTTTCCAAATGAGCCTATCATTCTGAGGTTGATTCTCCATCTTAATTATGCTCTTCAAAGGACCATTCCGGCTGGAAACTGACTTCGTTATTATTTTTCTTGATATGATCCTGGGGTGGAAACCCAGGGCCTCAAGCACTTAGATCCACCACTGAGCCACACCCCAGCACTGAGCTAACTTCTTTCTTTAAGGGATGGGAACATGTAAACTCATTCCAGAGTAGCACTCAAAGAAGAGGCTGTGAGTGTCACAGATTTCAGAGGGTTTATATTAAAAACTTCCAGAATTGTGGGCACTATGAAAGTTCTTGTTTGGCAGGAGGGTCATTGTTTTCTCTACCCTAGGGCTGCAGGAATAAACATACCTTTCATTAGCTGGGCATGTGTAGGTGCCCACCTGCTGCGATTTCAAAGGGCACACATTCTTTGGCCAAATATGGCCTTGGCATACAGCCAAGCTCATGGGGCTCTGGGTGTCTCACCTTCAGCCTGACTAAGGTTATCTCATCAAGTTCTTACCATGTTAGAAATTTCTTCATGGTTTATTAAAATGAAAAATCCCGTGCACAAATATTGAAGAACAAGAAGGGGAACCTAAGCCTAATCACCAGTCATGGCCAACACCTGCCGTAGCTCATTTCCTCACTCAGAAAAAAAAGCCTCCCTAGTGCCCTACCCCCCCACTCTCCACCCCCACCTTTTGGACCAAAATGCTTCTCTCAGCCATTTCTCCATCATTGGGTGATCCTCGTGTCTTTCTTGGGGTCCTGTTTTCCAGGTAACCTCACTGGTGATGTGAGTAGCAGTCCAGTCATCCTTGTTTCACATCTAGTATCCTCCTATGAGTGAGTACATACCATATTTGTCTTTCTGAGTCTGGGTCTCACTCAGGATGATTTTTTTCTAGATCCATCCATTTGCCTGCAAACCTCATGATGTCATTTTTTTTCTGCTGAGTAGTATTCCATTGTGTATATGTGCCACAATTTATTTATCCATTCTTCAGTTGAAGGGCATCTAGGTTGTTTCCAGGTTTTGGCTATTACAAACAATGCTGATATGAACACAGCTGAGCAATGGCTGAGATCTACATGAACAACCTGGACATGAGTGGGAGCAATGAAGGGCGAGGGTCAAGGGAAAGAGAGCGGGAGATCCCAGCTGGATCAAGAACAGAAAGGGAGAACAAGGAATAGGAGACCATGGTAAATGAAGACCACATGAGAAAAGGAAGAAACAAAGTGCTAAAGAGGCCCACAGAAATCCACAAAGATACCCCCACAAAAGACAGCTGGCAATGGTCGAGAGACAGCCGGGACTGACCTACTCTGGTGATGGGATGGCCAAACACCCTAATAGTTGTGCCAGAAACCCCATCCAAGGACTGAGGAATCTGGATGCAGACATCCACGGCTAGGCCCCGGGTGGAGCACCGGGAGTCTAATTAGCGAGAAAGAGGAGGGTTTATATGAGCGAGAATTGTTGAAACCAAGGTTGGATAAAGCACAGGGACAAATAGCTAAACGAATGGAAACACATGAACTATGAACCAAAGGCTGAGGGGCCCCCAACTGGATCAGGCCCTCTGAATAGGTGAGACAGTTGATTGGCTTGATCTGTTTGGGAGGCATCTTGGCAGTAGTACCAGGTCCTGTGCTCATTGCATGAGTTAGCTGTTTGAAACCTGGGACTTATGCAGGAACACTTGGCTCAATCTGGGAGGAGGGGACTGGACCTGCCTGGACTGAGTCTACCAGGTCAATCTCAGTCCTCGGGGGAGGCTTTGCCCTGGAGGAGGTGGGAATGGGGGGTGGCCTCGGGGGAAGGGGAGGGGGCAGGAAGGGGGAGAACAAGGGAATCTGTGTGTTAATCTGTGAACTGAATGGTATTGTAAAATAAAATAAAAGGAAAAAAAATGCTTCTCTCAATTGGCTAGCAAACCAGTGACAGAATTCCCGTAACATTTCCCCTTTTTTGCTTAAGCAAGAAGGAAAGGTTCTAACTCTAACATAATAAAACTATATACAATAAGAATTATTATCAAGTATTGTCCAAAAAGAAAGGAAAGGCATAACCTTAACAAAAATGAAACTACATACAACAAGAACAATTATCAAGTAAGAAATACATTCTTTGATTTAGGTGACCAATTTTTACTAGTTTGATTAGAAAGAAATTCTCATTCGGTTATGTTTCTTTTCTGAATCCTTTTGTTCTTTTGATTATTGGATACTGAAATTATTTTCCTAAAGTTTTTCAATCTCCCTTGGGGCATTGGCCATAATAAAAAATTGATCTTATGTTGTGACACAAAACAATGCCAATTTGTAGCATTCTGAGGAAATCCAAAGTGAATGCAAATAGCAGCTTGTGGGATTGTTTTATACGGGATTTGTAATATTGCTTGCTAAGATCTTTGGTGGAATGAACCCTAATTTCACCCTTTTCTCTTAATTCTAAGTGCCAGCTATAAATCCTGTTTATGTGTTTTCTTTGTATAGCATTCAATAGACAAGGTCTTTAGAAACTCCTATAGAATTTATACCCAGGAGTCTGAGGGGCACAGTGCTGTCTGGCTGGGGTTCTTGACCATGTAGAGACACAGAAGCCTCTACTGGAGACGGCACACTAAGAAAGTAGAGCACTCAACCACACCCATCAACCACCCTAAGTCAGCCCCACAGACAGAGAAGAGCCAAGACTCAAGCCGAGAAGACAGAGGCTGTAAAACCATGGACAGAGGCAAAGGAAGCTGAGAGTAGAGGGATCCCCCAAGCAGAGTGAGGCTCTGTAAGGCCTCCTTTCCTCTTCTGGGCCTTAGTTAGCATACTTCAGACTGTTCTCCAGAGGGCTGACACCAGCCTTCCCATTCACCCATAGTAATGAATTCCAAGAGTTGCTATGCTGTAAGAATCAAGTCAAGGTTTCCCAAGTTGTGTGCCTCTTCTTACCCATATTATACAGAAGCAAATGCCAGACATTGAATCAGTTTATCTATGAATATTGTTATTGTCTACAATATATACAATTATATACATATGAACAACTTTCAAAAGAAGCCAGAATTTTGTCATATCTAAAATATTTCTACAGATCCAATAGTTAGTTAATACTCATTTTTTCTCTACTTGTCCTGTAAATATCTTATTTGTTTTTATGCTTGATTTTTAATCAGGACACAAATGATTAAGGCCAAACATTTTAATATGTTTAATATATTTTAAAACATTCCACTCAGTTGATATCTCATTTTAATTTCCAAATTTCCCTTCTTTTTCTATACTTAAATTCCAACACTTAAAAATAATGTGGTATTTCTAAGGAAATACAAATTATTTCTTTCAACTTGCTTGTTAACTGGGAAAAATACCTCCTGGCCTCAACAAGCGGTGGGACTTTCTTCTAGGGCAGGCTACCCCACTGGCCTCCTTCATCCTTGCAACGCCCTTCGCTGGACTTGATCCTTCATGCTTCTAAAGGACTTATAAGCAGGAAACATGTCCCTCTCGATGATATTCTCCTGCATTCCGCTAGCACAATGTTTACAAATAATGTCTCAGAGAGAGACAAGATTGGTGAGTCACCAAAGAGTCAGCTCCGTGTGACAGTTTCCATGCAGATGCACTTGTCTGACTTCTCATTCACAGGGAATGGGTAGTGCATGTCTGTGCTGCTCTTTGTATAGTGGTACACGTCTGGGCAGGACTCTGGTTTAGCCACAGAATGGGGTTTTCTAAATTCAATTGTATGAGCAGACGTTCTATTACCGTTCATTGTCCTTTCACCCTTCAAAGGTTTCAAGGCTTGTCACTGCATATTCAAGATGACAAGCATTTGGAAACCATAAGCTTTGGGGTTTTTTTTCGCTCTTTTTCCTTTGTCATTTTGCTATTTCATCTGTATTTCAGGTTATAAGGGTGGCAAAAGATGTGCCAAAGAGTAGAAACCTGTGTGGCAGCAACTTACAGTGCAGAGACCCCCTTCCCATGTGGGTTTTTAATAACTTTAAAGTATAATTTATACTGTGTAAACTGTACCCATTTTAAGGGTAAAGTTGAATGAATTATGACAAATGTATACATTTGCACAGCAGTTGAGACAGACATAGAATGCTCCCATCACTCCAACACCTTTCCTTATGTCTTTTGATATCATTCACCCTATGCCTGGCTCCCAGCAATGTTGATCCATTTTCTGTCAATGGAGATTAACTGTAGCTGGTGTGAAATTTAATGAATGGAATATATACTCTCTTGTGCCTCACTTTTTTCATTCAGTGTAAGCTACTGATATTTGTCAGTCTGACTGTGTGTATTTAATGTGTTCTTTTTTATTTCTGAAAAATGTTACATCATTTCAATATATCATAATTCATTCACACATTTGCCTTTTGTTGAGCATTTAGATTTCTTCCAGTTCTTGTTTATTGTGAATGATACTGTTAAAACAAATGCATACAAGTCTGTATGGACATATGCTTTCACTTCTCTTGGGTAAAATCCTAAGACAGGAATTTCTGGAAAGGGAATTGCATAATGGTCGGTCCATGCCAGGATAGGACACAACTTTATCTATCTATGGAATGGGTTTTTCTGCATTTGTTTGCACACCAGACTATTACCATTCAGGATCCTTGCCTACCTTTCAAAGATTTCAAAGCATGCCACTGCATAGTCAAGCTAACAAGTGCTTAAATCCAGACCTTCCTGTGGGAAACTGCAGAGAGTTTGTGCAGCGTTAGGACGGGAGACCTCTGCTTGTTCTGGGTGCTCACATTTACTGCTTCTGTCTTTCCAATACAGACACTCCAGTGGGCTTGTTGGAGGAGCCCCCTGGAGTTTTACACCGCATTTAAAAGATAAATGTTGTGGTGCTTGTGTCATGTGCTTAATGTCTCGTTTGTGTGTCTTCCTTCAGGAAGTGTCCAACCCTTCCATTCTTTTTAGGTTGGGTTGTCTGACTTCTTACTAACTCTTCATGCAGTCTCGATATAATTCTTTGTCAAACATATATACCATGATTTTTTCTCTCCCAGTCTGGGGCTTGCTTTTTTATTTTCTAAATGAATTCTTTCAAGAAATTAAAAAAATGTCTAATTTTTTTAAAAATCAAATTTATCAAATGTTTTTCACACCTTGCCTCTTGTATGCACCAGCTAAGAAACTTTTCTTTACTGTAAGTTTTCTGGTACAACTTCATAGTTTCAGCTATGTCTTGATATATGATCCATTTGAGGTTAAAAAATGTCCGAGGAGTAAAGGAAGAGCCTCATTTTTGTTCATGAGACTGTCCCACTGTTTAGACAACACTTGTTGAAAATGTATTCTTTGTTCATGTGCCTGAGGATGACGTGTGGTTCTCTTTTAGAATTGTCACGCTATTTCACTGACTAGTGTCTATCTGCACACCACTAATAAACTTTCCCGATTACAGTGACTTTAGGACTAAGCTTTGAAATCAAAAGGCCGCAGTTCCATGATGGAGTGCTGACTGGCTTGCCCTGTGCAGGTCTTGTGCAGGCTGTGTAAGCTTCTGAGTGCCACTGCCCTGTCCAGAAGCCACTGTCTAGCCCCATCACCACAGGCCTTCCCGGCCTCTGCCTCACCTCAATCTCATTTTCCAGTAAAAAGATAAGTTCTCCAACTTCACTGTTTGGTTTAAAAATGGGGAAAGCTGTTCTGCCTCATTTGCATATCCATATAAAAATAAATATCGCCCAAAACATAAGAGTATAAGAAAATTTCAAGGCAACAACAGAAGGAAGCATCAGGATGTTTTAGGACTTCTCAGCAGTTAACAGTGGGGACAGCAATGCAAAGATATCTTCAAAAGTCTAAACAAAAATTATTTCTAAATTTAAACTCCATATCCTACTGAGCAGTAAAATAAGAAGATAAAGTTGAACTTTTACATATGTACAGTCCAAAAAAAAAGTAATTACTTATGACTCACTCTTTCTCAGAGGTTGCTATGGTTTCTACAAGGTTAGCACAATGAAGTAAATGAAGGAAGATTATTAAAGATCTGAACATTTCTGGGATCCAACAGGAGAGAGTAGGGAAGAACTCTGAGGGGTGTCAAAGGAAGCCCCAGCGTGACAGGAAGACTGGCAGGAAATTGTGAACAGATAGAAGCTCCTGGAGAAACCTTTCTGTCTGTCTGTCTGTCTTCCTCTCTCTTCCTCCCTCCCTCCCTCCCTCCCTTTCTTTCTTTCCTTCTTTGTTTCTTCCTTTTATCTTTTATTTCAGATGAAAAGGATAGAAAACTATCCCATAAATCCTACACTGGGAAACTTATAAGGAGAAGCCGTTGGAACAAGTAGGAAATATTAAAAATAAATAAACAGAAAGTCTTTATTTGATAAGATTCTGGCAATCAACAAAGCCAGAATTAACATAAAGTTATGAAAGAAACAATACTGATAACTACATAAGGCATGATTACATGTCAGCAGTAAATTGTACTTCAGTTCTCACATTATAAAACCTGAAGGCTAATATTTTAAATTATGATTAATCTGTGTTGGAAGTAAAAGGAGAAGCCAGAGATAGAATGGCTTATGTCTCTTTACATTGTAACAGAAACCCACAGTATGAGTATACAATATATTCTATGACATAGTAAGATACAGATATAAATATTTAATTTTTAAATTATACAAGTAAATGATAGCAAAAACAACTCTCACCTGTGTGTATGTGTGTGTCTGTAGGTGGATATGTGCACACATGAGTGCAGGTGCCTGCAGAAGCCAAAAGAGAGTGTTAGATCCACTGAAATTACCAGAGGTCGTGAGTCATCTGATGCGGGTGCTGTGACCAGAACTCGGGTCCTCTGCAAGAGTGAGCAGCAAGGGCTTTTTAACCACTTGACCGTCTCTCCATCCCTCTGAGATATATTTGATGGCTCCATCATTGAGTATAGTTATCTGTGTCAACTGACTGTTATTGTTGTTTGGAGACAGCATCTCACTCTGTACCCTAAGCTGGCCTCAAACTTGTAACAGTGCCTTTGCCTCAAGCCTCCCAAGTGCATGGACATAGGAATCAGGCAGCACATCCATCATTAAAATCTGCTGTGGAATGTCATTCTGTATGCGATGAATGTGTGTTGCTCTGATTGGTTGATAAATAAAATACTAGTTGACCAGTAGCCAGGCAGGAAGTATAGGCAGGACAAGCAGACAAGGAGAATTCTGGGACGAGAAAGGCTGAGTCAGGAGTCTCCAGTCAGACACAGAGGAAACAAGATGACAAGGTAGAACTGAGAAAAGGTACCAAGCCATGTGGCTAAACACAGATAAAAATTATGGGTTAATTTAAGTGTAAGAGCTAGTCAGTAATAAGCCTGAGCTAATGGCCATATAGTTCATAATTAATATAAGCCTCTGTGTGTTTATTTGGGTCTGAGCGCTGCAGACTGGGCACGACACAGGAAACTTCTGACTACTAAAGTCTTTTATATCCTTGCTGATGTTTTCTTATGTACTCATTGTGGATATATTGTGTACCCCAATAAAGCTTACCTGGGGATCAGAGGACAGAGCCAGCCACTACATTAGATGTCGGTTCAGGCAGTGGTGGCACACACCTTAAAGCCACAGTGGGCTTCATGAGAGAAACAGAATCAGGTAGTGGTGACACATGCCTTTAATCCTAGGAAGTAATGTAGGAGGACACAAAAAATATATATAAAGCATGAGGAAATAGGAACTCTCTATCTCTTGAGGCTGAGGATTTTGTAGAGGTAAACTAGTGGCTGGCTGTTCTGCTTCTCTGATCTTTCAGCTTTCACCCCAATATCTGGCTCTGGGATTTTTATTGTAAGAGCTTTTAAGATTCGTGTTACTATACTGTAAAGATTTGTCACTTGAATTGGTTTAATAAAACACTGATTGGCCAGTAGCCAGGCAGGAAGTATAGGTGGAGAGAGCAGACTAGGAGAAGGCTGGGAAGAGGAAGAACTGAGTCAGGATTCACCAGCCAGATGGAGAAGAAGCAAGATAAGAATGCTGAACTGAGAAAAGGTACCAAGCTATGTGGCTAAACATAGATAAGAATTATGACTTAATTCAAGTGTAAGAGCTAATCAGTAATAAGCCTGAGCAAAGGGTCAAGCACTTATAATTAATATAAACTTCTGTGTGGTAATTTGGGAAGTGGCTGCTGGATATTTGGGAGTTGTTGGCAGAACAGAAACTTCCACCTACAATTCATTCTTTTAATTACTGACAGAGGGATGTCAAAAAAAATGCCAGCTATAATTGTGATTTACCTACTTAGCTTTGCTTGTCAGTTTTTGCCCTGTGAATTTTAAAGTTTCCTTGTTAGGTGCTACATGTTAAGCATTATTATGAATCACTCTTCATCTCCTCTAACACCTTTCTCTTGAAATCTAACCAATCTGATGTAATATATTAGTTCTTTATGCTGAATTTTTGTATGATGTATTTATTTTTCATCTACTGGTATCTTTATATCTGGAGTATATCTCTTGTAGGTATCATATACTACTCTTTTACTAATGTTACCAGGAAATGTCTACCTTCTAGTTAGAATATTGTTTAGGCCATTTACATTTACTGAAACTATGTTGGGTTTTAAATTAACCTTCTCGACGCTTATTTTTATTTTGTTCCTTCTGTTTGTTATGTTCCCAGCATTTGCTTGTTTCCAGCATTCCTTGGGGTTAAAATGGAACTTTAAAAAAAATATCTTGTCTTGGGGTTGGGGATTTATCTCAGTGGTAGAGCGCTTGCCTAGCAAGCTCGAGGCCCTGGGTTCGGTCCTCAGCTCTGTTAAAAATATATATATATCTTGTCTCATTTTTCACAATTGACTCCTTAGTTATACCTCTTTTGTATTAATGATTTGATGATTGTTCAAAAGGTTAATAACTTGTATCTTTAGCAAAGTCTACTTGGAGCCCAAATTTCACGCTTCACATTTGACCTCCGACCTTCCTTCTCCACCCTTCCCTTCACAGCTGTCGTCACATTCCACTTTGTGTCTCCCACGTATCACTTCACAGACGCAATAACGTCAGGAAAGACAATCCCATCCCTTCATCCACCCTGTCCATTGTACTGCTTCCCTAACATCTTTTCCTTTATATAGATATTATAAAGCATCTTTAAATAATAATTAATTTTGCATTAATGGGAATTTATGAAGTGAAAAGTAGCCATATTTTAAATACACTGCCTTATTTGCCATTTCTAGGCCTCTTCTTTCCTCAATGAGATCCATTTCTTCTAAACCACTTTCTGTTAGCCTGAAGAACATCCTTCAGCACTTCTCATGATGCAGTTGCTGACAATGAATTCCTTAAGCTTTTGTTTACCTCTACATGTATTCCTCCATTTTATTAAAAAATGGTGTTTTTTTTTTCTAGCTCTAGAATTACGGCTTATTAAGGGTTTTCTTTGCTTCTCTTTTGGCTTTCTTGTTCATTTTAGTATTGGTATATCATCCTTGGCACTCCATTATGTATCATAGGTTTCAGTTCCCTGATTCAAGAGTCTACACCTTTGATGGGTCTCAGTTTGCCCTGTATAGGTGGGAGTTTACTGCCTGAAGTTTGGGTTCTTTCCTAGACTTGCAATTCACATTTAATTTCAAGAATTTTTAATGTTAGGATTTTTTTGTCATTATATTCTTGATCTTTTTTTCTCTCTATCCTTTTTAGGATATCTTTTCCAGCAGGGTGTGGTGGTGCATGCCTTTAATCCCAGTATTCAAAAGGCAGAGGCAGGTGAATCTCTGTGAGTTCAAGTCCAGCCTGGTCTACAGAGCAAGTTCCAGGACTGCTAAGGCTACACAGAGAAAACCAGTCTCACCAAAAACAAAAAGAAACAAACAAAAACAAAAACAAAAACAAAAACAAAAAAACCCCAACAGATATTTACTTCCATCACACGTATATTGAATCATTTGTTCCACAGGTTCTAAGGTTCTGTCTACTTTTTATTCACTTTTCCTTTCTGTGCTTTATATTTAAAAAGTTACTATACTTTTGATTTTAGAATTTCCATTTATAAATATATATGTATGTATTTCTTCTATTTTTTTCTGCTGACATTCCTTATTTACTCATTAAGGTATATTTTTCTGTAGCTCTTATTTTTCTGTTTTCTTTTCATATGCTTATAATAGCGTCTCTAAAATTCATACATGGTGCCTTAGTTTCTTTTCCTGTTGTTGTGACAAAATATTCTGGCAGAAGCAACTTAAGGGAGAAGCATTGTCTGTCATGGCCGGCAAGTCATGACAGCAGAAACCTGATGCAGCTGGCCACACTATGTCTGTGGTCAGAAAAAGAGAGCAATGAACACATGCATGTTAACTCTCAGGAGGGCTTTCTCTACTCTTACACAGATCTCATGCTTTAGGGATGGTGATACCCACAGGGGGCAAATCTCCCCACCCTAATTAATGTAATCAAGATAATTCCCACACACACTTGCTCATAGACCAACGTAATGTAGACAATCCCTCAGGAGACTCACTTTCCAGATAGCTCTGGACTCTGAAAAATTCAGTTAACACTAATCATCACACATGGTAAATCCTATATTTACACCACCTTGGGGCTGTTTCTCATCTGCTTCTTCCTGTCTTGATTATTACAATAGTTAGGGACCTCATTTTCCTATTTCTTTGAAAACTCAATAGTTTTTTGACTATTCTATATTATCCATGATATAATACAGAAACTTTGTGTTGTTATATTCATTAAGAAAACGTTACATTTTGTTGTAGCATGCAAATCAGTTATTGGCTGACCACCATTGAACTCATACTTCTTAGAGTACATCTGTGGGAAACCCTCTGTTTGGCTTCTTGTGAAAGATTTGTATTTCACAGAGCAAGTTGGGAGACTCTCTTTAAGGATTGGTCCTTATCGTTAAGTGAGGCCTTGATCACAAAGGTAGATGCTTAAGTTGTTAACATGACATTGATTCCTCCTCTAGCTGGGGGAGATCTCCAGTTCCAAATCTTTATTATCTCTCGTTCACAGTCAGGTAGCAGCTGCCTTCTGATAAGCCTGCGTAGTCTCTCTGCATTTGAAAGTCTCAGCAAGAACTCTGGTGTACCCTCTTCCAAGGTTTCACCCCAACTCTGAGGCTCCTTCTTTCTGGCACGCTCTGCTTTGCAGATTTTGGCCACTTCCAATGCCAAAACATGACCTGCGTTTCTTCAGCCCAGGAGAATGACATTACTCGGCTCAGATCACACTCCTGGCCCCTGCATTCGGAGGAAAATGTCTGCCAATAGGAAATCTATAGCAAAGTGATTCTTACGTGTTTTTCTCCACCATCATGGTTTATATTGCCTGTTTTCCAGTGTTTCATGGTAGTTACTGTATTCTGCCCAGTGCTGTGATTGCTAAGCACCAGAGTGATGCTCTAACACTACCTGTTCCATTTTAGATGCAAGCAGAATCAAGCCACAGTTGCAACTGAAGAACAAAAATGAAAAAAGTATAATCTCATACATTATTCCCCATCCAATTGTTCAACTCTGTAATATTCATATTTATAGAATATTACAAGAATACAAATGTTGGATTCATTAAGGAGTCAATATATTAAACCTCAAAACTAAACCAGTTAGACAGACTTGGCCTTTCAAAAGCACTGTGCTCTTCTGCATTGGCCGTTAGGCTGAATGATCAGCCAACATGTCCTTCTCTAGTTCCACAGGCCACAAAGCCATTTGAGTGTTAGTCTTAATTTATAGACTTCTTTCAGCTTTGCATCATAGAGAAGACTAGAAGAAAAAAAAAAGAAAAAAAAACATTTAAACAGCCTACTATTTTTATAAAGAATAAAGTCCTGCCAAAATGGCAGATAGAATAAGTCAATAGAAGTTAACAACCTCCTATCTGAATACTGAATAGCCACCCCCCCCCCTTTTGGCTTTTTGAAACAGGGTCCCTCTGTATAGCATTGGCTATCCTGATACTCACTCTGTAGACCAGGCTGGCCTCAAACTCACAGAGATCCTCTTGCCTCTACCTCCCAAGTGCTGGGATTTAAAGGTGTGTGCCACACACACCCCCCCCCAGCTGAATACCGAATATCTTAACTAAGCCTCTCTCAAACATTCTAGAAAGTCAATAAGCTGTTGTTATTATTCTCATTGGCAAAAAAAAAAAAAAAAAAAAAAAAAGTAAGAATCAAATACATTAAGTAACATGTCCAAAATTGCATAGGTGGATGATGACGGAACTCAGAAAAGCAGACCTCCGTGAATCAACTCCTCAGCTATGCTCTGTGCTCAAGTGCCTCAGGCTATCTCTAGGAACAAGAGGACACATAGCCAACTATGAGGTGCAGCCTGACAGAAGCCAAATCATTCATTCTCTACTTTATCTCAAGGTCTTAATTCCAATATTAGAATTAAGCAATCATCAATGACCCATTGAAGCAGAAATCTAACTATCTTACAATTGCACAGCATTTCCCAATTTTCAATTCTGACTTATATTTAGTAATGTCACCAAACATTTACTGCGAATACTCTTCTATGTGGAAAACACTATTTGAAGTGTTTTTCATATACTATATCTATCTACACAAAAAATTCTATGGGAAGAGTACTTCATTTGCATTTCACATATGAAGTAAAAATCCATCAGCATTAATATCTTGTATACAGTGATATAATTAGAATTTGGAGTTGATCCAGAATTCTTGCTGTTAACCAGCATGTGTTTGCTCTGCTATGTGGTCCAATCTCAAATCCTGTAAGATAAAGGTATTGTCAAGTTACCCTTGTAGATGAATAAATAAAAATCGATTAAATTTTCTTGACTTGCTGAAGGTTCCCTCAAATTAATTATTATTGACTCTTAATCAGCCTTGGGACTCAGGACTCCTGGTCAACTTTACAATATACTAAACCAAAAATCTTACTACTTAAATCATCATCAGTGAAAAAGAGATTGGGGCAAAGGCAGACAGCTGTTACAAATTTTTGAGAGCTGAGGGCAAATTGAGATTTTTTTTTAACATTCTAGGTTATAATAGAAGGAAATTTTATTCTTAAAATATTTACTTATTTATTAATTTTGTTCCAAACATTATTCATGGTGCAGGGATACATCTATGAACCAAACAAATCCCTGCCTTCACATAATTTGCTTTGTAGTGCAATGTAAGGAAACGTCACTGCATCGCAGAATGAAACAATCCCAGGGGGAAGAAAGAGGAGCCATTTGAAACAGGATTGAACTGGACTCAAAATTTGTTTTTTTTTTCCCCAAGTCTACCCCTTCAATAGCTTACTTATTTACCATGTTGTGTTAAATATCTACAACACAATCCATGGGCATATAAAATATGCATAATGAGATTTTTCAAAATACACACTATTTTGTAAATTACATACTATCAAAGGAAAAGTTAGGTGGTTTCTAAATAATAAACTAGGTGCATATGGAAAGCAGTTTGGGTAGCATATTTGCATGCATAAGGCCTCTGAGAATACTGTCTTGGCCTTCAACAATAGAAAGTTAGGATATATAAAGAAAATATTTTGAGACTCTTTTTACTGTCTTCTTTTAGAGTCTCAGCAGTTCTTGCTACTGGAAAGTAGACTGACAGAACAGATGGGGTCCCCATCAGGACACAGGCGGAGGAGCTGACAATAGCCCTTTCTACAAACCTCCTTAACAAGATCTAGCTCCCCCAGCTCTCTACTTAGCGTTACTTGAACAAACTCCACAAATGTGACAAGAGATGGAGCCTGCTCAGCTCAGGGGAGAACCTGCTCAGCTCTGAATCTTTAGCCTGAGGGCTTGGGTACAGCCGTTCTCACTCCGAGGCCTCCCGATCTTGCTATTATTGGTACTTTTCAGTCATACCAAGCAGGCAAGAACTACGGAAGAAGCTTGATTCCCCATATGTTTGCTGTCTGATCCACACCAACTTTTCCAGATCTCTCTAGCGCCACCCTTAACTTTCTAGAGTCAGATGAATCACAATACCACTTTCTTTCCAGATGTCAGATGCTGTTGACCTCACCCAAGCCAACCTGGAATCCAGAGGGTGCTACTTGGTTGGCCTAAGGTTAAGTTTTCCACTGAAAAGCAGATCAAACCCCTGTTTGATTGAAAGCCTGGGGAATGAATTAATTAGGGCATTTCCACTCAAGAGGTGGATCTGGGAAAGTGGGAAAGTAAGCAGATGAGTAGTCAGTTGAGGAAGCAAAAAATAAGGAAAGGAATAAGTGTTGAGGAGAGAACACAGGAGTCCAGGCAGGAAAGCAGGATCATTGGTAACAAATCTGCTAGCTCTTTGATTTCCCCAGGGCTGGTCTTGAAGTCAGTCCTTCACTAATCAGGGCCTGAATACTTACCCGCTATGCACTATAGATCGGTAATGGGAACTAGAGGTCAAGTGGGAGGTGAGTGTGGGAGATCCCAGATGAAATGCCAAGATCACACCTCAGGAATGAAGGACCAATTACTCCCAGCAACGAAGACTGCCCCGAACACCTCATCCCCAGCCTGAAGAAACTGCCTACCAAGATCACATCATCACATCTGCTTCCCAAAGGATTTCTGTTTCTAATGACTGGTTAACACAGTAGAAGGAGCCCCACTCAGGAACACTTTCACTCTTTCTAAAATTCCTCATATGGTTGGCTCAGCCTCTGTTAACACTGCCCAACACTCAGTTTCTTCCTCTGCCCAATCCTCCCTTCTTTCCATCCCTTCAACAGATTTTCTCCAAGCAATTCCTTAAAAATTTTCTCACTTGCCTACTTTCACCTCAGAATCTGCTTCCTGTGGACCCCCACCTGCAATAGCCAGGCTGGGAGGGTCCCACTTCCCAAATGAACTAACCCTATCCTACACCTCTAAATAGGTGAGAAGTCTTTGGGTTCCTGGGCTGCTGGACATGAATGTGGATACTTGCTACTCTGCATACATTTTCTCAGTGACAGAGCAAATAAAAATAGGCTTAGGGGGGCCTCCTCCCCTGAGAGATTCCATGGATGCCCAAGCAAGTCATTGGTGGATTGATTCTTGGCTAAAAGGACCTAGAAAACTGAGTAATAACAGAGCTAAACTATCAAATCTAGAGCATTTCTAGTCTGGAGCTTGGATTCAATCCAGTGTTTTATCTTAGTCTTTTAGTGAGAGCTGAACTCCTTCACTGACCCTAAATCCACTCTACTTTCCGGTTGTAGCCTGTTGGATTCCAGCATCTTGAGTTTGACAGCTTTAGCCTTCCTGAAGTTGAATTTGCTCCTTATAGATGTTGGCTGACCTGGAACTAGAGAGCTAAAAAGGCTCTTGTGAAGTTATCACCTTGGGGATAAATTATCTTAAAAAAAAAGGGGGGGGGATCAGTAAGACTTCCAGTGTAGACAAAAATGTCACTATAAAATGACATCATCGCCTTCAAGAAGTGATAAACGAACAAGTCCAGAGTTACTTTTGGAGCATGCTTTGGACAAATTCGTAGGATTCTGCTAGTTACTAAAAACTGTGAGGAAGAATGTGAGCATAACATAATGTGAGCATTACATGAGAAACGAAAATGCTTGTTCTCTCATCCCAATCCACAGGAAGCTGGGAGAGGA
This sequence comes from Peromyscus leucopus, assembly GCF_004664715.2. NCBI lineage: Eukaryota > Metazoa > Chordata > Mammalia > Rodentia > Cricetidae > Peromyscus > Peromyscus leucopus. Next base: position 43,621,443 of record NC_051063.1, read on the forward strand.
GGCATCTTACAGGTATGATTATAAAATCTTGATTCTTCCTGGCTATGAATCACAGCTCTAAACATAGACCTGCATGTGTGCACATGCCCACAATTGTAGCAACTTCCCTGTTGGCTCAAAGAATTTGACTTCAACTTTTTATTTCTAAGAAATCACTGTTCTTTCCTATTCCTGCATGACTGAGTCACCCTGCCCTGCCCCCTCTGCTCCCTAAATGATAACAGAGCCAGATTTACAGAACTAAAGTACAGGGTATTTTCAGAACAAGCTGCCACTGGAAGCAAGCCCTCTTGATGGGAATCAAACAACCAGATCACATTTCAGGACAAAACTTCTCATCTAATGAGAAAGCAGTGTGCAAATCCTGCACCTTGATCTATGAATATTGAAACTTAACTAGAGGCTTTTTATTGAAGTGTTCTAGATAAATAATAAATCTATTGAGGTCATTGATAGAAAAAGACAGAAAGAGGCAGGCAGACAGATAAATAGATAGATAGATAGATAGATAGATAGATAGATAAGTAGATAGATAGATAATAGATAGATAGATAGATAGATAGATAGATAGATAAGTAGATAGATAGATAGATAGATAGATAGATAGATAGATAGATAGATAGATAGATTTGGTTTCTATGTTTGGATATTTTTATTCAGCTGCTTAAGGATTTGATTTAGCTTCTATCTGTGTTTAAAAGAGAGTAAATGTTATATATTTTCAATTGTTTAGTATTATTCCATAGGCTACCCAATAAATCACCCAGCCATGTGTCTACATGATAGCAATTAAGCATCTAATTACTTGATACTTAATATACAGCAATGTATGAAGTGTGCTATGGCTTGGTTATTTTTGTCCAAAATCCACAATTTAAATCTTAACCCTAAATGCAGCCGAGCTGGGAGTGGAATCTTTGGGGTGACATTTAGATGTTTAGGCACCACCATGTTGAACAGGCCTTTAGAATGCGTGTCTGCCCTCTCCTGCACGTCCACCTTCTACTATGTGGTAATGCAGCAAGAAATGCCTTGGTCATGGACTCTCCAGCCTCTAAAACTATGAGAAGTAAGTTACAGCATCACAAAATGCCCTGTCTATAATAACAATATTACATCAACAGACTAAAACATGGTAGTATTGTCTCAAGAAAATTGGGCTGGTCAGGGGAGGAAGCCAAAATATTTGGTTATGACACGTCTACAGACAGGAACTTTTCAGAACAAGAACATTAAAGATATCCTACTGGTCTGTGAGATTATTAACCTCACCAATAAGCCTTACTCACAAACACTTGCAGGGACCAAGCGTGTCATCCTTATAGTTAGGACACTAAGACCTTACTACCCTAGGCAAACCCAGGCCCCACTCAAGGCCCATCCTAGTGATGAATGGCACGCTGGGCTCACAGTTAGATGGGTGAATGATGGACAGCAAGCAGAGCTCAGGTCCAGAATTCTCTTTAAAACATGGTGTCACTATGTCCTCTCCTTTTGACCTTCCCAGAAATGGCAAAGACCCACAAGTTCAAATGCAGCTCACAGAGTTACTACAACTAGACTGCCTGAGTCTTACTCATTTTATGCCATTTAGAAGTTTTCGGTGGCTGCTTCTGATATTTTTCCAATGCCGTATGTACTAAATGATGAGATTTATTTATCCTTTCCATCCCTCCTCCCCTCCTCCCTTCCTTTACTGGAATTTACATGATTTCCAAGTGCTGACTTTATATATGGAAAGACTTTCCAAAGAGAATGCTTGGCTCAGCCTGGTACTTTTGTTGTTCCGTGTAGAGCAGTTTGTTCTTTTGGTACTTTCTAAAAACAGCTGAAGAGACGCTGTGTTTTTCAGCGTCTGGTCTGTGACTGATTGCCAGGCTACTGGAGACCAGAGGAAAGCACCTTCCCCCCTTGATTTTGCTTATCTCCCCAATTGTTTGAAAGAGGGAGAAGGAAGGAAGGGAAAGAGATGGGGTGCAGTTGATGTATTGAGGTCACTTTCACACTTAGTGAGGTGATGCTGTCTTTGTGTACTGCTAGGCTGTTTCTCTGCTTTTGTTTTAAGGAGGAAGAATTATTCCTGAAGTCCAAGAATTAACCTGCTTCAGCCTTTCAAAGGTATTTTGCCTCTATGCACAATCATGAGAACCTTCTTTGTTATGTCTTGTAATCAACAACCAAAAAAACCCCAAAGCATCTGACTTTAGTTACATGGATGTGTTTCCTTTTTTCAACTATGTATACAAGGCCAGAGGGAGAAATTGGCTCTTGGAGGGGGGGGGGCGGTGTTTATTTTTTAAAAATTCCATGCTTGACTACAATGTGGTACCTTGATCACCATCACTCTCACCCCCTCCAACTCCTCTGCATCTTCCATAGTTCTTCTCCCTGCCAACCCATGCTTGTTTTCTCTCTCTCTCTCTCTCTCTCTCTCTCTCTCTCTCTCTCTCTCTCTCTCTCTCTCTCTCACACACACACACACACACACACACACACACACACACACTGAGCCCAATTAGTGTTTCCTGTATGCACTGGGCATGAGTAACCTACCAGCAGCCACATCCCTAAAGAAACATCCTCCTCCTACATTCACCAACTGCCACTAACTCCTCAGTTAGAGGCAGGGCCTCAGTAGCCTGACCCCCTTCATGCTGGAACTCTACTTTACTGTCCTGATCTTGTGCAGGTAGCCACAGCTGTTGTGAGGTCAAGGTCATAATAGCCATAACCCAAGCAGGAGATAGCATATCATGTGTCTCTTTGCCATCTCCCAGCTCGTCCATTCTTCCCTCTCGTCTGAGGTGTCCACGGAATCTTAGAAAGGAGATTGACATAGATGTCCCGTATACACCTGGGCACACACGAACAAATCAGCTCTTTAGAACATAAAAAAAATGCAGACAACTGGAGGGTTGTTCTCCAGAGGGCCTTACGGTTCTCAAGAATGACTAGAACGAGCTAGTGAGAGGAACTGCCTTAAACCCTGTTCCTCTCAGGCGATATAGCAACCCGAGTTAGGGAGGAACAATGCCTGGGACAGCCAAGGTTTTGTTCCTCTGTCCACTAAGAGAAGAATGCCCTCCAAAGCTCTACCTCTTCATCACAGAGCAAGAGGTGTGTACTTAAATCCAGGCTGAGCTATCTTCCAGAAGTTACCGAGTAACACCTCACATCCTCACAGGAAGTGGAGTCAGGGAAGCACCTGAGAGCCCCACCTGGCCCAGGCAGCTTTCTTGTGGCTCAGCCTGGCTCACAGAAGATCTTCGGCTCATTTCTTCCTTTCATGCCCTCTGTTCTTGACAGGAACAAACTCATTTGCACTGTTTCAGCAGTTGAGTATCCAGGTGTGCGTTCTTTTCCATCACGGCTCCCTGACAGAGACGGTGTAAGAGAGGCCGGGCTTGTTTCGCCTCATGATTTTGGACATTTCAGTCCCTAGTAGTGGGGAAGTGATGGCAGCTTAAGGAACTCACTTTCTCTAACTTAGAGTTTGGCTCAAGGACTCTGGGGGCTAATATAAAAACCAGTACAGAGTGAACTTGTTTCGTGTACCAGCGGTCAACAGATTCTAGCTGGATTCCAGGCTAGGCTCTACTGCATGGCTGTGAGTACACACATTCCTCACCAAGCTTTAATTGCCTGAGCATGTGTTAAAGGCTCTTACATTTACAGCGTTATAAATTTTCTTCTTGTAATCCTTCAACATATCTTTTGCAAATCTTCATTGTATGTTATTTGGTGCATAAAAGCTCATGAGTAGCTCTTCATTGAGGAAATTACATTTGATCAAAATAAAGCATACTCACGGATTGCATTTTCTTTTGAACACTGTTGATTTTCCAATGGTTCTTTCCTTTTCTAAAGCATTTTGATTGAGGCGTATTGACTGATTGCGGTATAAACATGGACCTGCCTTACTGCACAAATAACTGTTGTCAGCTGAGTGGAGCCGTCTTTACAGTGCCTCATTTTGATCTCACGTCTCTCCATGCCAACTAGGTTGTTGAGAAAAACCAATCTCTCCCCCCACTCTTCCCAGTCCAGGCTGGAGCTTCACCTACAGTGGTTGATGATAAAGAGACATGAGTGTGGCCCCAAGTGCTCATGACTCTCTTCTTGTCCTCTGTCTTGTCCTTGTGACTGTCTCTCAGCTGGGAGGTATGTAAAGATTCTCTTATGTTACTGTACATGGGAAGTGGTGGCCTCTGATTTGTTGGTTATGAACATTATTCTTTTACAAGTCTCCACTAGTCCGTAGTGACAAGGTAGTAGACCACTGTCTGTCATCCTGCTGGACCATCTCATTATCTACGGGCTTGATGGACGTTGAGAAGACACCCACTGCTGAGGATTTCAACCCTACGAACCTTACCTAGTCACATATGAGCCTTTGTAAGGTGCAAATGCTTCTACCTGGCCACCAGATGGTACCCAGCTCTTGTGAGGATGTAAACTGATGCATAAAGGAAGTGCTTTGTGAGTCTTCTTTGGTGTATCTGAATTGCTAACATTGCCATCCTTGGGGGAGGGAGGGTTGCTATTAAGTAAAATAAAGGCGAATTCAGTCTTGTACAGGAAACCACTGCTGCTGTGAGTTGCTGAGCGCATCAATTCTGCCATGTCCAGAAGACACAAGTTCTCAGCAGTCCTTTGCTACCTCTGACTCAACTGTTCATCACCTCTTCCTTGATGTTCTCTGAGCCTGGGGTGTAGGGACAGTGGGGGGATGCAGTGATGCAGATCTCCATTTGTGGCTAGAATTCTGCAGTCACTGAGCACTTGACTTTGTATTAACCATGGACCAGTACAGAAAGAAGCTTTCCTACTGGGGGCTGGGAGCCTCAGTGTTTTATCTTCTCATCTTTTGTTTCCTTTTCTCTTCTTTTTTTTTTTAATTTTTGCTTTTGTTGTTTTTCTGTGTGGTTTTTTTTTTTTTGGTGTGTGTGTGTAGTCCACTCTACCACACTGATGATTTCGAAACCTTTTATTTGGCATAAATTGGTGGACTTTAAGCATCTTCTGGTATCGTTTGTCTGATTTTTGTCCCCATGAGGACTGAAGTTCATGCCAGAATTCTTTGAAACTCTTTATATATCTTTCTCTTCCAGACATCATTCCTTCAGATTAGTTACTTGAAACAATCAAGTTCATGTCTCAAATACAGGTGCCCCCAGGCGCCTTCTTATGTTGTCAGAAACTGGGATTCTGCAGTGGGGATAGTCTAGGATCTCTCTGTCTCTCTCTGTCTCTCTGTCTCTGTCTCTTTCAGTCTCTGTGTCCTCCCTCCTTTCCTCATTTCCCATCCCCCCCCCCACATTCCTACCCTACCGCTATGCACATCCCCATAACCCTTTACTGTCCATCTTAGGATTGAGCATGATAAAGGATGAATGACCTTGGGCTTCTACCTCAAAGTTTCATTCCAAACACTAACACCTAATAAACATTTTAGAATCAGATGAGTGACTCAGAAATTCCTATTTTGAGCAGGAGACTAATGCTACTCTGTAGGAAATAAGTTCAAAGTGAATGAGGAACATGTAGCAAGATCGAGACTCGGAAGCGTTCATGGGGAATTTGGCAAAGAAACAGGCTCATCAAGTTTATGAAGCAGAGGGCTGGAAAGGTCCCCCTTGTGGTAACAGGTCAGCTCAACTGTACTCATGGAGAAATGGAAGGTTCCATGGCTCTTCTGCTGATTACATGGGAATTTCAAATGCTTCTCACATGAGAAATGCCAATGTCATAGACAAATTAACAGTTCTTTCTAGAAGTGTTTGTCGGAGTTTTATCTTTCCTATTCAAATATCATGCTTATTTCACTCTTCAAGACCAAGTAAATGTCCTTATCTATGAAAGGAAAGAGCAGCATTAGCTTGCTTTAAGCATATTCAAAGTTGAAGAAACCATAGGCTTGGCTGGTGCTATGGTGTGCGCTGTCATACAGCGACAAAGATTCTGTGCAGTGGACAGGGCACCTCGAGGATGTCCCAACTAAGAGTGGTCTTGCTACTGGAAATGCATGTTAGTGTCTTCACAGACTAGCAAGTAACACAAGTGCCTGACAACCAAGTAGCTGAATGATTCTAGACAAATAACAAATTCATTTCACTGGGTCTCAATTTCCAAATCCATAAAATGTGTACTCACTCATTTCTAAGCTCTTAGGAACTACGACTGGTTCAAAGGTTTAAAGACAATTACCCAGCTGTGGCACGCTTTTGGTGTGAATCTAGCCTCCAGAGTCACACAATGTATAGATGGCTCTTGAATCATGTCACATTTTGAAAGCTCATATTCAACAGTTTGATCTCATCCCAGGTCTCTACTACTTCACAAGCAATTGTCTCGGAGCCAAGTGAAAAACTAAATATCTGTCTCTATTCAAAACATTCTAACTAGTCTTTATCAGCCAAAATGACCATCTTCAAGATATTAATTATTCATCCTTGCCAGAAAAAAATAGTGAAATGTCTGTATTTTTCTGCTTGTAATGCATTCACACTTATACTAAGAAACAGATATCAACAAAATGAACATAAAACCAGAAACATTTAAAGAAAGGGCTGAAGGAGAAATCTGTGTTAATTTACCCTGTGAATTCTAGCTAGTGTGGTCCCTATGAATTCTCAACTCTGCTACTGAAGTTGAAGATGCGGGCCAGCTTCTCTTTGGGATTTCCTCCATATCCAGCAGTCCAGAAACCTTGAACAAGAAGCTTGGTAACTACAGGGCCCACTCCATTCATTTGTATTATTTAAAGGCTCACTGTCCCATACTGCTTCCTGTCAAATGTCTAGAGTTAGATAGAGTCCAGTCATTGTTACTTCATCATGACCAGAAATTTCAGGATAGCTAGTGTTATAAGTATGTTTTTAATCTTTAATATCTCATACTATTATTAGTTAATGTCTTACTGCATGATATATATATATATATGTATATGTATATATCATTCTTAAATATAAATCATAGTCCTGGTAATGTAGCTATTTCCCCTACTTGTGTGATCTCTAATTGTTATCATTGCTTCTATCTTGGTAAAGGACTGGAAAATGGTTCTAATAGAGTCCACATGTCAGATTTGCCATTTTCCTTTCTTTGCTAATTTCTCTATTTTATCAACCAAAGATTTTTTTGTATCATTATAAATTCATGGACTTGTTTGATATGCTTCAGTCCCTGAATTTGTGGTTCTTACTGATCCTCAGTGTGTCCCCTACCTGGCCAGCAGTAACCCATTCACGTTGACTTCTGCATTCTTATGACATGACCCCGTTTTTGTCTCTAGTATCTGCCTTCCCATCTGTTATGACAAAATAAGGCTTATGTGACTCTACTAGATGCACTAAATCTTCTCTGAGGGATGGTACCATTTAGCACTCCCTCTGGAATATAAAAGTGCTGGTTTATTTAGAACCTCATTGTCCTGGTTAGTTAACTTTTTTAATAACTTAACATAAGCTAGAGTCATCCAGGAAGAAGACTCTCAATGCTTCCATCAGATTGCTGTGAGCAAGTCTGCAGGGCATGTTCTTGGTTAATGATTGAGGTGGGAGGGCCCAACCCATTGTGGGTGTGGCTGCCTCTGGGTAGGTGGGCCTGAGTAGTATAGGGCAGCGAGCTGAGCAGGCCACTTTTCCATCAAGCTGGTAAGCAGCGCTCCCCCATAGTCTCTGCTTCAGTTCTTGCCTCCAGGTTCCTGCCTTGGCTTCCCTCAACAGTAACCTATGGTTGGGACATAGAAGCCAAATAAAGCCTTTGTTCTCCAAATTGTTTTTGGTCATGGTGTTTTTTATCACAGCAATAGAAAATAACTAGGGCAGAATATTGACTCAAATTTCTGGGTTATTTTGCAGACCTGATAGGTGAGGAATCATATTTTTGTAGTGTTAATTTGAATTTACCACTGTTAGAATATTTCTACATATGGTCAAAAGTCATTTTCTGTGAGCAGTCAGTTCCCTAGACCATTTTGCAAAAATGCTTTTAAGCAGACTGTAATTTTTTTTTTTTTGGAAGACTACCTTAAGCCATATGCCCACCTTGCAAAGTTAATTAGGACACAAAATAATTTTTAAGCCCATTTATCCGATATAACTTTATCCAGGAATGTGTTACATGGTAAAAGCAAACAAAGGTTAAAGACACTAGCCCTAGCCTCTGTGAGCTACAGAGTTCCCATCTCAACCTAACTCTCAGGACACTTCACATTCCGTATGTGACACATTAGTTACATAGGTGAAGTGGGAAAGCCAAGGCCAACCTGTTCATTGTAGTTTAAAAATCTACATTAGTTGCTTCTGTCATCGCCAAGACAAAATACTCAACAGACGCAATGGAAGGGAGGGGAGGTCTGTTTGGTCTCACCATCTCAGGAGATGCAGTCTGCGCTGGCTGGTCTTATGTCAACTTGACACAGGCTGGTCATCTGAAAGGAGGGAACCTCCATTGAAAAAATGCCTCCAAAAGATTCAGCTGTAGGGCATTTTCTCAATTAGTGATTGATGGAGGAGGGCCCATCCCAGTGTGGGTGGTGCCATAATGGATCCTGATATTGCTAGCAATCTACGAAGTCTGCTTAAAGGGCAAAGGAATTAATTAGAGAAAGAGAACTCACTATACAGAACAGAAGAATTATTGCAGGGTCCTGGAAGGCTGAGGCACAGTCCCACGCTGTTCTTTTGCCTGGTCTGTCTCCAGCATCCAAAATCTCAAGGGAGTCAAGAGAGCACCGTGTACGTGCATCCCAGATCTTAAGGGTCCTGAGTGGCCACAGCCCAAGGGCATGTACTTCAAGGTCATAGGCAGATGTAGCAGTTACCTGCTGCCTCACTAGGGGTGGTGCTTCAAGGTCATAGCTAGAACGGCTACCCAACAGTGCCATCCTTGGGCTGCTGGTCCTTGGTTCTATAAGAAAGCAAGCTAAATAAGCCATGGGGAGCAAGCCAGTAAGCAGCACTGCTGTGGAATAATCCTCTTGTACGCTGTAAAGATTTGTCACTCGAATTGGTTTAATAAAATGCTGATTGGCCAGCAGCTGGGAAGGAGGTATAGGCAGGGTGACCAAACTAAGGATGATGGAAAGGAAAAAGGCAGAGTCAGGAGTCACCAGCAAATGTAGAGGATGCAAGATGAGAATGCCGTACTGAGAAAAAGCACCAATCTACCTGGCTAAACATAGATAAGAATTGTGGTTTAATTTATATGTGAGAGCTAGTTAGTAATAAGCCTTAGCTAACAGCTGAGGGTTTATAATTAATATAATATATTATAATATAATATAAGCCTCTGTGTGGTAATTTGGAAAGCAGCTGCTGGGTATTTGGAAACAGGTGGCTAGAGCGAGAAACATCCATTTACACAACACCTCCAGATTCCTGTCCTGTTTGAGTCCCTACCCTGACTTCCTTCAGTACAACGTGGCAGTGTAAGCCCAATACACCCTCTCCTCCCCAAGCTGCTTTGGTCATGGTGTTTTTTCATAGCAATGGCAACCTTAACTAAGACACAGTCCGTTGTGGCCGAGGAGGCACGGGGGTGACAGCAGCTTTAACACAGCTTGAGGCCTCTCCTTCTCTCTCTCCTCAGCCACAAACCAGCGGTGTCCTAGGAATCTCACCAGAGAGCCCATTTACAGGGAAAAGACAAGTCCTAACCCCCCTGTGCAAGCCTGCTGGCTCCCGGCTTTACCTGATTGGACTATCGTTCCGTCCAAGGCATCTTCAGAGCCACCTCACTTCTCGAAAGAGGGAGAAAACAAAAAGGGGGTGGGGAGACTTCTTAGCAATCTTTGGAAATGCAGCTTGAGAGCCACCGAAATGGTGTATATGGTTAAGGCTAAGACAACTCATTGCTCACTCCCCTTGAGGAGCCCACAGCCTTTGGATATGTCTTTTCTCCCTTGGGAAACACATCCCACCACTCAGGTGTGTCTCATTTCTTCTGGGTGCCTCTCTTTCTCTTAACCCTCATGCTTATGCCCGTATTATAATATCTTTAATAAAATTCCCCACTTTGCTTCTCTATATCCGTAAGCCCTGAAATTATGTTCATCCTCGAAGCCACAAATCCTAGTTAGCCTATGTTGAGGTCCATGAAAGCTTAGGCAAACTTCTTAGACCAGCGATGGAAGCGTCAGGGAGCTGTTTCTGCCCCACTGACCTAGCAAAGGAGACCAACCTTCCAAACACATCAGCCTGAGGAGGATAGTTCAAATCCCCAACTACAACACATTGTATCATTTATTTCCTTCTGTTTTTAGATTAAAAAGACACTACAAACACATCCACAGTTGTTTTTGCTAAGGAACGTGACTAATACTCTTCTAGAACACTAAGTAGCTTACCTTGCAGACCCCCGATGGGAGATAGACAGAAACCACTTTGGCAACTGTCGTCATCAGGACAGAGCTCTCAGCTTTTAGTGTGACACAGTGAAGGAGACATCAGAATGTGCCCCTGTCCACATTCCAGCTGCATCTCAGGCCACTTGTCCCCCGACTCAGCTGCTCGTCACGCTCTTCTGTTTCATCTCTTGGGCCACGGACAGCCACATGTCCTGTACAAATACCTGCTCCTATGCCACCTGAAAGAGACCCTCCTCTGTACTGCCATCCTGATTTTCTCAGACTCACATCAGCCACTTCTTTTTCTAAAGCAGTGGTTCTCCACCTTCCCAGTGCCGAGACCCTTTAATAGAGTCCCTCATGCTGTGGTGACCCCAACCACAAAACTACTTTGTTGGTACTTCATAGCTGTAATTTTGCTACTGCTCTGAATTGTAGTGTAAATATCTGATATGCAGGGATTCATGACCCTCAAAAAGCTGGAAACTTCCTGGAGAAGTCAGATGTAAGCCTGTTTAGAGTAGCTTCCGGAAACAGAGCTTCAATGTGATCCTAGAGGGAAACTCAGCAAATGCCACCCTCTTGGAGACATAAGGAAAAGAGAGGGACTCAGGAGATCACCCTATCTGCCAGACAGGGCTGTCATGTGGTGGCTTGAAAGAGAAATGTCCCCTATAGGCTCTGGTCTTTGAAGAGTTGGTCCCCAGTTGGTGGCGCTGTCCCAGGAAGTGATACAGACTCGATAGAGAAAACACATTGCTAAGAGCGGGATTTGAGAGTTTAAAGTCTCCCCTCCCTCGCAGTCCACTCTTTCTGCATCTGGAATGTGGATGATGGTGATGTGACCTCGTGGCTTCCCGATCTTGCTGCTGGGCCAGCTTCTTGCTCCCATGCCTTCCCCTGCCATGATGGACTCTTCTCCCTGTGGTACCATAAGCCAAAATCAACTATTTTTTCCTGAAGTTGGTTCAGTCCTGGTGTTTATCCTAGTCACAGAAAAGTAACTGACGGACCATGTTCAAGAGCTACCCAAGCTCTTATCTCATGTTTCCCCTAGACCTGCTCAGTAGCACCTGACCCCACCTCCATTTCCAGGCAGGAGCCTCCATAAGCACAAGCAGGGCCTCCTTCCCATTCTCCAGCTTCAGGCCTATGGGAGTTCTAGGTCAGAGTTCTAACAGAGAGCTTGGAGTTCCTATTACTAGTCAGACTGACCAGAGAGTATTTAATAAAACCAACACCCGACACTTATTGACCATTTATATTGACCATTTACTAGGCACAAGTGCCCAAAGGGGGAAACAGACAAATGATTGGCTTTTTAGACCTCAGATCATAAATGCAGTTGAACAAGCTGAATCAAATAAATGTGCAGCACTCAAAGACTGAAAAGAAACGGAGTGGCTGGCACACAAATGTATTTAGGCTCTATAAATTCTGTGCAGAGGTTATTAAAATTGCCGATTCCTGGACATCTCTTGAGACATTGATTCTGGAAAGCATGGGTAACACTTAGCTATCTGGACACTTCAGATCCCCAGTGACTTTGGATGCAGGTAGCTTCAGTGGCCTAGACAAATAAAAGGGGGAAGTTTTAAGCTGTCAAAGCTGCTGGAGCCATTTAAACACTGTCCATAGGGGAAGTGTCTTTGTGTAGGCTGCCTCTCTGTTTCGACTCATGTAGCAGGCTACCTCTGTTCCAGCTGTGGGCTCATCTGCACCCTTGGGCCATCATTAGACTTCCCTCCCAGTTGACCTGCAAGGCGGTAACTCAGGACATGAACACTGCGGTGGACAGCTGTCTTTTTCATTATGAAACCGGTACCTTGGCCTTGCGCTCATCCTCTAGTCTCTGTGGCTTTGGTTACTGCCACCTCTCCTGAAAGGCAGAGCTTCTCTCTGGATGCAGACAAAGCCAAGCCGATCAATCTCATGCAACGACACGTCCAGAAGAGCGTTCAGAACAGTAACTTCCTGCTCAAACCATCTGCTCTGATCTCAACAGCAGCTCTCCTTCCCAGGGCTCCACCCCCGCCGGCCCTTTGTTCTCAACTCCCAAGGCCACCCACACTGTCACCTCTTTCCCAGGGTCCTGGGAGCCCCTCCCCTGTATGGAAGGCTTTTTGTTCCTTTCCACCTCTTAGTGTTTTAAATTGCTCCTAGATCTCTGATCTCAGCTTTTCCTCTCCTCAGTTTCCGGTCTAGATTGTCAATCACTCTATTCCATCTGCTTGTCTTTATTTCTTTCCTTGCCTGGAACAGAAGAATTTCCAAGAGTTTCTCGTCCCTGCTGGTGGACGAAGGTCTGGCTTGACAAAAGACCCCTTTCTCTGCTCCTGCTTACTGCATGCCTGATCCCAGAGGGGGCTTGGGTGTGTGCCATGCCCCAGGGAAAGGAAAGGGGGAAATTAAAAAAAAACACAAAAAAAAAAAAAAAAAAAAAAAAAACAAAACACCCTCATCCTGCCAACAGGACCTACGCCAGTCATGGCAGTGAATGTCACCCTGTGCCTGTCTTGGCAGCCAGCTGGTTTTCCAGGGCGATACCCCTGTGAATCGCCTGCACTTCATTCACAGCATTCAAGGAAAAGAACGGAAGAAAAGCTCAAGCAGATTAGAACAATCTTCCTCCTGGAGCAATCTTGAGCTCTTAACCACAGCCATGACTGGCAGCTGCCCTTTGAGCTATTTACCTCATTAAAGTAGGGGCAGCCCCAAACAGCTCCTGCTCTTTAGTAACCCACACTTAAGCGCCCCCTTTATTCCCACTGTCGTTATGTCCTGCCAATTTCTGGGCCACCATCATTGTTCTCGCCCTCATTATCTCTCACATCCCAGCTCCTGGAGGGGTCTGATTGCTGTGTTGCATTTTCCCTCACTGCTACTAGAGCAATCTCTGTGAAATACTTTCCTGGTCTCACTTGCTGGCTCAGAGTCCCACTGCCACAGTCAGAGATTTCTGTATGATGTGTGTGTGTGTGTGTGTGTGTGTGTGTGTGTGTGTGTGTGTGTGACATGTTTATATACGCCACAGTTCTCAGACTTCTATTGGTTAACAAACTTCATCTCAGACTCCATCTGTACTCAGGTCCTTGTTGGTCCAGTGTCCCGAGATTATCTGCCAATCTCCATCTTATATCCTCTCATATTTTATTTTTCATCTGCCCTGTACTGTTAGGCTTCAGGAAGAGTGGCAGGAAGAGAAAAAAAAGTCTGAAAATAATCATTACTAATGCAGTATTTTCATAATTGTAGGCCTAAGGTTGGTTGAATCCACAGGTGCAGATGCTCTGTATATGCAAGTTGATTGTGCATTTAAGGTAATTTGATGGTGGGATTCTCTTGTCTTGTGTGTGTGTTGTTACCTACAACCTACAAATAGATCCACTGTATACCAACCTGTAGCACGAACCCTAATTGGTCTGAATAAGAATCCGGAGCCAGATGTCGGGGTAAATGCTGAAAGATCAGAGAGACAAAGGAACAGGCCACAGCCACCTCTCACCTCACCAACTCCTCAGCCTAAAAGCCTGAGCTACTGTCTCCTCCCACCTCATATTCCTTTTCTCTGCCCAGCCATATCACTTCCTGTCTCAACCTCCCTAGTGCTGGGATAAAAGGTGTGTGTGCCTCCCGAGTACTGGGAACAAAAATGTGTGACTCCCGAATGCTAGGATTAAAGGTGCATGCCACCACTGCCTGGCCTCTATGGCTAACTAGTGGCTGGCTTTGCCCTCTGCTCTTCAGGCAAGGTTTATGTGATAGAGCACACACAAAATGTCACCACACTGACCTATTCGGCCTCTCTTACCTACATATATAATTTGGGTTTTTAATTAAGATAAAAACTCCTTGAGTGCCAATATTCCACCCAAGATCAAAGTGGGCCAGGCACACTTGTTTAAGTATTTATTTACCTTGCTCTCTCACTCTCCTCCTGTTTGGTCCTTAATTGTGTTTACTTTGGAGTTTGTTACACTTCTGAGTGGCGTCTCCCTACTGTCTTAGGAGCACATTTGCTCTTCTGGGAAGACTCGGTTCTCTGGGCAGGGATGTCAAAGTGTTCGCTCTCTGCCATGCTGTGTTCAGTCCCCCCTGAAAGCACAGGTGAGTAGGCAGGGACGGTGATGCACGGGTTACGGCAGAGAAAGGTGGGGTTCTTTGATGGTACTTGCCGGGTCAGTCACTACAGATAGCAGAGGAGCCTCCAGCTCGGTCCTCATTTCACAGTTCCCAGACCTGATTCTCTACTGCCCACATGTGATTTTGTCCGTCTCAAGCTCTCCAGTATGACAAGTTGAGTATCCACGACACCTGGATTTTGACTTCCATGTCCCCACCTCCTCCAGCCCTGGCCACCTTTTCTCCATCCTTAGCCTTGTATCTTCCACTAGATCCCAGGGAAACAGAGAGACAGAAAGGCCAAAACCCAGACTTTTCACTAGGAAAGAAAATGAACATATGTTAAAAAAAAAAAAAAAGAAAAAAGAAAAAAAAAGAAAGAAAAGAAAAAGCCCAAACAACCAGTCCAGACTCCAGCTTCTAGAGTATGCTACCTGTGTTCCAGACCGTAGTCCCAAGACCTCACTCCCCTAACCATTTTATCTGCAGGGTCCCTTGCTGCCTCAGGCAGGGCAGTTCCCTGTGTCTGCCATTAGCCTGGGCTAGGGCTTTAGGATCAGGAGACACAGTCGAAGATAGTGATATCCAGTGGGGAGAGCCAAACAATGCTGCTATTTATCCTACAGTACACAGGCCACCTCTCCCCAACCAGGAATTATCTTGCCCTGAAGGCAATAGTACCAAGGCTGAGACACCTTGGTCTATAATGAAATAAACAGAAAGATGCCTTAAATCAGTCATCCATTTGAGCGATCGCAAGTGGATTCCAGAGCTTACTAACAAGGTTTGGGGAGCATCCCAATACTTAGTTTGGAAGCCTAGGCTCACCAGTGCCCTGCAAGCCACTCCCTACACCCTGGTCACTCTGGGGTCCTAGATGTCCCTTCCCCACTCCCTGCTTACCCCTTCATCCTCCTTCTACTCAGTCCTTTCCTGGCACATGACCTACTGTGAGCCCCACCCTTGATTCCGTAGCAGTTTAGGGTGAATTAGTACACAGACATCACTTACAATCTCTGTGTGTGTTTACTGTTTCAAAAGGAGAAGCAGGTTGTCTGGTCTTGTCGAGGCTCTGGTGTTGAGTAAGAAGTACTCAGCTATGGTGAGAGGGCAGGATCCTGCCTACTGTGCACTTAGCACTCACTGTGAAGAGTGTCTCTTCCTCAGAGACATAAAGAAACAGAACATTGGGGCGGAGGGAAAATTCAAATTGGGGACCTAATGAATTCAAATCAAGTTGCCTGAGATGCTGGTAAAATAGTCAGCCTGTCTCCCTAGCGAGAGTGGGACCGCTGGGAGGAGCCTAACCACCTGCGGAAGTAGGAAAAGTAGAAGAGCCACCATGGACAATTTTAAAAGGGATGAGCCAGGAGGCAAATGATCCCCAGTGGCTCTGACAACCTTCACTGTCACTGGAAAGCTAGAAACGCCAAACAAGGAAAAGAGAACGTCCTGCTGGGGTCTCCAAGAGGGACCCAAATGACAAATGCTAGGGAATTATGACTTGTAAAGCAGGTATGACTCCATGGATCAACCTTCATCATGAGAACGGCCCGATCTTAACCTCAGACTGTAACATACACAGAACTGGAGCGATGACATCAAGCCTGTTTACTTGCTATCCGGGCAGTGGCAGTCCACCGAGAAAGAGGCTGCTTGTCGAAAAGCATATCTTACATTTCTTTTTCAAACCTAGGAGGCAGGAGGGGGCACTGAAATGAGAATGGGAAGGCACCTATGAGGACCTGCGCATGCAAATATGTAGTTACTTATTCCTTTAGGGTGGGTTGTTTGGTTTGTTTTTTGTCCTTGCAAACATACAGTCTAAAGCCACACAGGATGACTGGCACGCAGTCAACACTAGCCTCAGGACTGTGCTGCTTTGTGAGAGGAAAACTCGAGGGAAATCAGGAAACCAGTGGCAGGTAGAAACAGCAATTCGTTGTCAACAACAATCTGGTTGGCTACGTTATTTTTAATCCTAAACTTCGCCTTCTTTTCTGCGGGTTAGGATGGTTTGGCTCTCAGGCCAATGTAAACTTATTCCTTGGCTTTGAAAAGAAATATCCCCTGAAACTCTCAATGGGTTAAATCCATTTTAATTTCTGGGAAGCAAAATAATGTCAGGGAAGGACTCGGGGAGTGGAGGGATGAGAGAGAGAGAGAGAAAAGTGACTCAGTGTGTGTGTGTGTGTGTGTGTGTGTGTGTGTGTATCTTTTCCAAATCTCTTGGATTGTGCTGACACCATTGTTACTTCTTGAGAATAGACCTTTCCTAAGTCACCCACTCATATTTTGAAACTTGCCAGGATTTGAAATAATTTGATGAGTTTTCAGGGCTAAAATTATCCTTGGAGGAAAAGTCCTACACACCAAATATTCATACATATCCCAGAGAAGATTCTAAAAATGCAGTTGTTTCATTGTTCATGCCAGTAATCAGGGCTGGATGATAATTCATCCCTGCCCAATTAGGGAGGAGAAGTCTATGCGCACCTCTCAGCACCTCCCCACAGCTCCCCTGCCTGGAAGCCACACATGTCGCTGGCTGTATGTGTTCTTTCCTCACAGCTGCATACTGATATGTGGAGCTTTACTTTCTGCTAAGAAAAAGGAAGGCCTCCATATCCGCTGCAGAGCTGGCTTGCTGGATAAATGAAGAATGGATAAAACATCATAGTGTACCTAAACTTGTTTAGCAACAAACAAATTGTTACGTTTCTCCACTTTAAAAAGCTGGTTTTTGACTGGTTGTAGGTTCACACCTTTAAACCCAGTGAGGTAGAATCAGGCAGATCTCTGTGACTTTGAGCCCAACCTGGTCTACATAGCAAGTTCCAGGCCAGTCAGGGTTACACAGTAAGATTGCTCCAAAATAAATCAATGAATAACAGGTTTGGAGTCAATGAGATGGCCCAGCAGACAAAGGGATTAGTTATACAAACCCAGCAACCCAAGATGGAGCCCCAGAACCCGTGTAAAGATGGAAGGAGAAAACGAACTCCATAAAGTTGCCCTCTTACTTCCACATGGGTGCCGTGGCAATGCAAATACACACACAATAGTGATGATGATGATGGTGATGATGATGATCATTGAAAAGGAGGTTTGTGATCTAGAAAATGTACTCATTTCTTTAAGGAAAACTGTATGACAGGAAACACTTGTCCATATGAAACATGTGACTGCATCACCTCCACCAACAATTATTCCTTCTCTAAATCACACTGCTGATTCAACTAATGATTGCGCTTTGTCCTCAGCTGGAACATAGTGAAGTTACTTCCAGAGAGGCAACGTCTTAAAGACATTCCAGTTGCCTGGGCTACAGAACACATTTACCTCAGGCTAAGTACAAAGGAAAGAACGCGGGCATGACGCTATGCCCTCGAAGACCCATTTAATCTTTTCACATCGGTAATTCCTTTCCTCTTCTGGGAAAAGAGCATTCCCTCCATCCTTCCCACCCTCTGTAGTCTGGACCTGGGCACTAGTTATTTGAGCTGCAGCTGGCGGTATCACTTGCCTCTTCCCATCTGGGCAGAGTCTGGGGAGGGCAGCAGCTGAGTGCATCATCCTAGGGCTCTGCTTGACACAGGGCAGAGCCTCAGTGAATGGTGGGAGGAGATGTTAAGATGCCCTGACATCTGAGAAGCCGATGAAATAAGGCATAGGTTGCTAAGTCTCCGATGAAGCCCTTTCTGGATGTAAGGTTGT